>NC_058133.1:168459915-168474805 GCF_016433145.1 Gracilinanus agilis
TTCCTTCCTTCTTTCCTTCCTTCCTTCCTTCCTTCCTTCCTTCCTTCCTTCCTTCCTTCCTAAAAACCTCTTACTTTCTACTTTAGAATCAATAGTATGTATTGGTTTTAAGCCAGAAGAGTCATAAAGGTTAGGCAATAGGGTTTAAGTGGCTTGCCCAGGGTCACACAGTTAGGTAGTATCTGAGCCTAGATTTGAAGCCAGGACCTCCCATCTCTAGGCCTGGCTCTCTATCCATTTTTTCTCTATCCACTCTATCCCCCCAGCTTAGCCTTTAAAGCTTCCACCATCTGACTCCCACCTACCTTCTTTCTGGTCTTATTTCACAGTACAGGCTTTCTTATATTCTCTCTCTTTTAGACAAACTGTTGGGCTAGTTGTTTCTCATACACAACAGAGAGCAGCTCTCTCCTCCCTCCTTTGTGCTTATGGTCAGTTGGAAATCTGGGAATTGTCTTTCATAGAGATGATAAATGAGGAGCTCATCAAGTGAGAGAATAAAAGGAAAAGAGGAGGCCCAGGACAGAGCCTAAAGAGACACCTATAATTAGGGCAGTTAAGTATCCATGTGGCTAGCACGCTGGGTTTGGTATTAGGAAGACTCATCTTCCTGAGTTCAAATCCAGTCTCAGAGACTTCCCAGCTGGGTCACCCTGGATAAGTCACTTAACCATAATGGCCTCAGTTTCCTCATCTGTCAAATGAGCTAAAAAAGAGGTTGGCAAACCACTCCAGTATCTTTACCAAGAAAACCCCAGATGGGGTAACGAAGAGTCAGGCACGACTGAAATGAATGAACAACAACATAGTAACTGGTGTCTTAGAAGATTTGGCAAAGGAGATTAAGAGCAGTCAGAGGGGGACTACTAAGTGGCACAGTAGGTAGAGAGCCAGCCCTGGAGTTAGGAGATCCTGGGTTCAGATATGGCCTCAGACACTGCCTAACTGTGTGACCCTGGGCAAGTCACTTGACCCCTATTGCCTAGCCCTTACCACTCTTCTGTCTTGGAACTAATACATAGTATTGATTCTAAGGTAGAAGGTAAAGGTTTGAAAAAAAAGACTAGCCAGAGATATAAGGAAAAAGAACCAGCATCAAGCAGTGTCATGAAACCCAAAGAGGAGACAGTCTCTATAAAGAAAGGAGATCTATGTATCTTGTATGTACCTAGTTATTTTTATGCTGTCTCTTTCATTAGAATGTAAGCTTATTGAGGGTAGGATTGTTTTTGCTTTTTATTGTCTCCCTTAGCTCAGTGCAAATATAATAATATATAATGTATGATATATATAATATATTATTTGTAATCTATGCTATATAGTCTATCATTATATATAATCTAGAATGTGTTATATATTACATATTGCATTATTTAATATAGGTTATATATAATATGCTATGTCTCATATAATATATAACACACATTAGATATTATATTATAGAATGTGCCATATATCATATTACATACAACATATGTTATATGTAACACAGCACACTATACATGTTATATAATATTTCATCTGTATGCTATATATCTGGTATTTTATATTATAGATTTTAATATAATAATAGATAGTTATATATTTTAATATAACACATTATAGGTTATATTATAGATTTTAATATAATATATTATATATTTATATTATATTATACCTAACACAGGTTATATGTAATATTGTATTATATATAATATGAAATAATTGCATATGGGGACACTCATACATGTTTGGTGAATTGAATTGAACCTCCATTTTACAGATGAAGAAACTGAGGCTGAGAGGGATAGTGGGTCACACAGGATCAAGCCCAGGCCCTCCTGACTGAAGTCTAGTGCTCTCTCCACTGGACCACAGTGTCCCTCTGAGCATCGGTGCTGGTGCCTCTGCCCAGAATGGCCAGTTAGTCCCCTTGACTCATCTCCTTATACCAGCCCCAAACTCTTCCTGTGAGCCCTCTGGGGCGTTCTCTTCCCATTGGGACTCACACCCTCTGCACACCATGCCCACACTCTCATTCACCCCCACGTGTACCTACACCTCCATGTGCTGGCTCCCAATCTTTCTCAGCCTCTGCTCTGCTCTTCTCTGTCCTGGGGAGCACCAACCCTGAATTGGTACCTCAGGGATGACCAGAACCTGCTGATTCAGTTCCCTTGAGAGATTGGCTTCTGCCTGGCCAGCCCCTGAGCTCTTAGCTCTTAGCTCACAACTACTTCTAGGAGCGAGACTCCCCTTCCCCCAGACCCTGCTCCCCTTGTACATAAGTGGATATGGCCCTGGTGCTGAGACTGGGGCTGCTGAGGCTTTTTTAGAATTCAGGTTAAAAAACAAAAACCCTTGCCTTGTGTCTTAGAATCCATACTAAGTATCAGTTCCACGGCAGAAGAGTGGTCAGGGCTAGTGGGGATTTATTTGCCCAGGGTCACCCAGTGTCTGAGGTCAGATTTGAACCCAGGACCTCCCATCTCTAGGCCTGGCTCTCAATCCACCAAACCCTTGATGTCAGATTTTTCAGGGAATAAAGTAAGTGTATGTAAATCATGGGGTGCTAGAAGGAATACCAAACTTGAGGTTGAAAGCCTTGTTGCCTATCACTGGGTCATTTTGGTTTAAATCCCAGGTGTGCCATATTGGTTAAATCATCACCATCTCTGGGCTTCATAATCTTCATCTGTACTAATATGGGTATTTAAGGACAAAATCATAATGATAGTAACTAGCAATTCTACAGGGCAGCAAGGTGGCCCAGGAATAGAGGGCAGGACCTGGAGTCAGAAAGACCTGAGTTCAAATCCATCCTCAGATACTATATACACTATAGAAAAGTATGTATCTATAGCTATATCTCTATATATTACATTATCTTTGACTTCCCTCCATATATCTAATTATCTCAAGTGATTTAAAAATGTATGTAAAGTACTTTACAATTTTACTGAATTTTATTTTTTTCAATTACTGACAGAAATACATTTTGATGATTATTTTCTGACATTTTGCTGTTCAGATTCTCTTCCTTCATCCTCCCCCCATGCCCAAGACAGTAAATAGGCGGATACCAGCTACATCAGTACTTTCATGCGATACATATTTCCATATTCCTTATGTTGTGACTGAAGATGACAAGTATCTATTTTACGGTACATAGAGCAGATGAGATTGCTCAGAGAATGTACTGGGCTTGGTGTCAAATGCTATCTTACACACTTACTAGTAGGTGACCTTGGACAAGTCACTTCATCCCATTTGTCTCAGTTTCCTCATCTGAAAAATGAGTTGGAGAAGGAAATGGCCAACCCCTCCGGTATCACTGCCAAGAAAACCCCAAATGGGGTCCCAATGAGTCACTCATGCCTGAACAACAACAAAAGCATCTATATAGATGTCCCCCAAAGCTTAACCTTGTGGGAAACTCTATAGAAAGGACTCTAAACACCTTATAAATATTGCTCATTTGATCCTCCTCACAACCCTGGAAGGCTTGTCCCCATTTTACAGATAGGGAAACAGACATAGAGAATAATTATGTGACTTGCCCAGGGTCACACATCTGGTAAGTGTGTAAGGCAGGATTTGACACCAGACCTAATACTCTAGCTACTGCACACCCCTACTTGCCTCATTTGCTTTATATACTGTAAACAATATGATTCTTTTTTTAAAAAAACCCTACTTCTTAGTATCAATTCTAAGACAGAAAATCAGCAAAGGCTAGGCAAGTGGGGTTAAGTGACTTGCCCAGGGTTACACAGCTAGGAAGTTTTTGTGGCCAAATTTGAACCTAGAACCTTCCATATCAAGATCTGTCTCTCACTCCACTGAGCCCCTGAGCTTCCCCTCATTTCTCTCTTCTGCCCTGTGTGCAGAACCTAAGGGGATGGGTTAGCTATGAGCCAATCTATTCAGACATGGTTCTTTTTGTTCAGTTATGTCTGACCATCTTCATGACCCTATTTGGAGTTTTCTTAGCAAGGTTATTGGAATGGTTAGTCATTTTCTTCTCCAGTTCACTTAAATATGGGGAAAATGAGGCAAACAAGATTAAGTGCCTTGCCTAGGGTCACACAGCTAGAAAGTGTCTGAGGCTGGATTTGAACTTGGGAAGATGGATCTTCCTGACTCCTGGCTGGGCACTCTATTCACTATACCACTTAGCTGCCCCATTCCAAGAGGAATGCCTGGTTGGGTCCTGAGAACCTGTACGGCAGCGGCCTATCTTCCCTGGCTCCTGGAAGTACAGCTAGTCCTGACCTTTAGGGGAAAAGAATCAGATGTGTTGGAGTGAGGGGGCATGGACCCTCCTCTTCTATAATACTCTTGGGGGTGTGGGAACAGCCAGGAGATGGAAAAGGAACATCCTGCCTGAAGAACTCACTTTGATAAGCAATGATCATAGATTTATAGCCAAAAAGGGGACCTTTAAGTCATCTGATTTAAACCCTTCTTTCTGAAGGTGAGGCAATCTAAGTCCAGACAAGTTAAAGAACTTGCTGGAATTTATGCAGTAAATGGTGGCCGTGGGGCTGGGAGAGAAACCATTTTTTCAGCATTTGGGATTATTTGGCATGTTTAATCAATCCAATAATATAGACATTTATTAAATGTCTTCATTGTGCCTGGCACTTATGAGAAGAGAGCAGGCAGTTCATGGGATTGATTGTATAATTATAAAGGCAATTGAGGAGGTGTGTGAGATCAAGTGCTAGACCTGGAGCCAAGATGATCAGATTTCAATTCCAGCTTCATACACTTAGCAGCTGTGTGACCTTGGGCAAGTCACCTAACCTCTCTTAGCCTCAGTTTTCTCATTTGTAAAATTGGGATAATAATAGCACATGCTATTCTAGGATTATGGTGGGAATAATATGATATATTTGTGAAACACTTTGCAAATCATGAAGTATCATATGAATGCTAGCTATTGTTATTTTATTCATGATAAATGACATTTATATAGTATGTTAAAGTGTGCAAATCACTTTATGTTCAGTTCAGTTGTTTTTTTAAGTCATACCCAAACCCCCATTTGGGGATTTCTTGGCAGTGGAGATGTCTGTCATTTCCTTCTCCAGCTCATTGTACAGATGAGGAAATAGACCAACAGGATTGAGTGACTTGCCCAAGGTCACCCAGCTAGTAAGAGTCTGAGGCCAGATTTGAGCCCAGGTCTTCCTGATTCCAAGCTTAGTGCTCTATCTACTAAGCCATCTAGCTTTCAAAAAAACCCTAGGAGGAAGATATTATTTTCTCCATATCAGAGATGAGGAAACTGAGACTCAGAGAGATTATTAAATGGCCTGTGTGTGGTTACACATAGATAGAGAGGCAGTGGTGTAAAGAATAGAGCATTGGAAATATGGAGTCAGGGAGTCTTAAGTTTGAGTCCTACCTCCTTTATTTATTTATTTGCTGTGTGATCCCTGGCAAAGCCCTTACCCTCTCTGGGCTTCATGGGCTTCATCTGTAAAATGGGAGGGTAGGGCTCTATAGCCTGTGAAGTCCCTTTAATCATCCTTAGATTTCTAGTGAGTGCCAGATGTGATGTTTAGGAATGGTAGGTCCCATTTGCAGGGAGATTTAAGGTTTGGGATACAGTTGCCATCATTACCTCATTTGATCCTCACAATGGCGAGCTCTGAGGAAGGTGCTCTCTATTATCATCCCTATTTTATATGTGAGTAAACCAAGGTTCTTTTTACTAGTGATTTGCTCATGATCAAACTGTTTAGAAGTGGCAGAGAGGGGATTTGAACCCAGGTCTTTTTGAGTTTGGGTCCTTCTTGCCCAGGATCCCCTACAACAACTCATAGGCTCAGGTTTAAATATTGAAAGGTGATGATCTTCCTGAGCAGGGTGCTGCCTTGTTAGCTCTTGGGTTTCCCTGAGGCTTCCACAGAAGATGGGAAGACATCTGGTAATAGTTCTTTAGGCTATTACCTAAGGTAATAGTCCTATTAGGTAGAAGGTAGCGAGGTGGTGCAGGGGATAGAGTATAGGACTTGCAGGCAGGAAGACTTGGGTTCAAAACTAGCTTTAGATATTTATTAGCTGAGTGGCCCCTGGACAAATCACTTCAGCCTGTTGGCCTCAGTTTCCTCATCTATCAAACAAACTGGAGAAAGAAATGGTAAATCCCTCCAATATCTCTGCCAAGAAAACCCCAAATGAGTCAGACACAGATGACTGAAACAAAATGACTGAACAACAGGGTTAAGTGACTTGCCCAAGAACACACAGCTAGTAAGTATCTGAAGCTGAATTTAACTCATAAAGATGAGTCCACTTTGCCATGACTAAACAACCACAAATCAGGAAAGAAGAAAGAAAGGAAAGAAGGAAGGAAAGAAAGAAGAAAAGAAGGAAGGAAAAAAGGCAGGAAGGAAGGAAGAAAGGAAGAAAGGATGGTTCTCTGGATAGAAACAGAGTATTTGGATTTGGTCAGAGCAAGGGGTTTGGAGAGCAGAAAGAGTTCCTTCCAGGGGCATCTTGGGTGGCTCAGTGGATAGAGAGCCAGACCTAGAGACAGGAGGTCCTAGGTTCAAATCTGGCCTCAGACACCTCCTAGCTGTGTGACCCTGGGCAAGTCACTTGACCCCCATTGCCTAGCCCTTAACCACTTTTCTGCCTTGGAACCAATACACAGTATTGATTCCAAGATGGAAGGTAAGGGTTTAAAAAAAAAAAAAAAAGAAGAGTCCCCTCCCCACTCCTGCAGGTTTTATTCCCCAGTCCTTTTCCTCTGAATGATGACAGAGACCTAATGCCTGGAATGAGAAGGGATCCTCTTTTTAGATGTCTTCTCAGGATAGGAACATTTCTAACTTAGCCCAGCTGGACTTTGTGATCTCAGCCTCAGTGATTCAGAAGCCTTGGGTTTGTATCTCAGTTCTAATAACTCACTACTTGTGTGAAGAGGGAGCAAATAGATCCATTTCCTCAAGCCACTCTTTCCTTACCTGTAAAATGGGTATGCTAACAAACTCGAGCTTTTGGTGATTTCCCAGGGCTGTTGTGAAAAAAGGGCTTTTTAAGTTACAGAGTCCCATATAAGGGGGAACGTCTCTTCTTTAGAGCTGGAGGTGCTCTGGGACCCTGCTCTCCAAAGTTCCTTTACAGAGGTTTCAACTTCTCTTCCTCTCAATTCTGGGTTGTCTCTTCCTAAGTCACAAACCAGGCCAGCAGGCAAGACTTTCTCTTGGGAAGGCAGGGGGCTAGATAGAGCGTTGTGCAGAGGCAGCAAAGTCTGTGTTTAAGTCCTGCCTCGGACACACGAACAACCTATTTGATCCTGGGCAAGTCACTGCACCAGGAAGTCTTGAAGGCTGATAAGGGATGCAGAGGATAGAGTTCCAGGTCTGGAGTCAGAAAGACTTGAGTTCAAATTTGTCCTTAGACTCTTCCTCACTGAGTGGTCTTGCGCAAGTAATTTAACCTGTGTTTGCCTCAGTTTTCTCATCTGTAAAATGGGAGTAATAATAGCACCCCTCTCCTGGAGTTCTTGTGTGGATTAAATGAGAGAATAATTGTAACATAGTGCCTGGCATATAGTAAGTGCTACATAAATGTTAACTATTATTAGATAGTGTTTAGTGCCATGTCTAGCAAATAGTAAGCACCACATAAATGCTAACTATTATTATTATTATTATTATTATTATTATTATTATTATTATTATTATTATACTGTTTTGGTGGTTGTTGTTTTTTTGCACAGTGCCTGGCACATAGTAAGAACTATATAAATGCTAGTTATTATTATGATTATTTTAGTGCTTGGCACACACTAAGCATGATATAAACGTTAGCTATTATGATTTAAGACCGTTGCTAGTATGCGTTTGTGGGAGGAGTTTCCTCACTGGGAGTTTCCTCCATGAATTAAATTCCAGAGCTGGAACAAAAACAACCACAAAAAGATTCATCATAGAATGTTCTAGGAGGGAGAGTTCTCACAGGTGAAGGGGAAAAGAGCCCTGGTTTTGAATCAGAGGAGCTGAGTTCAAATGCTATCTCTGCCAAGTTCAAATCTGGCCTCAGTTCCTGACTAATTGCATGACTTTGTGCAAATCACTCTCTGGGTGTCACTTTCTTCATCTGTAAAATGGGAGGGTTGGGCTAGAGGGCTTCTAAAGTACCTTTCAGCTCTAAGAGGGCTCATCTATCCCGTGTCGAGAATAAATCAGGTGCATAAGCTAATTGACAACAATGACTGGAATGAAAATCTCTGTCTCCTTCCCTATTTTGGTCGCCTTCCACTCAACTAAGCTGTCTCTTCTAAGCCTGCTGTATTCCCAGAAAGCCTCCCTGTTGCTAGGTCTGTCCCTGTTTAGCTTCTGAAATGAAAAACACTTTTTTTTTTTGGGTTACCAACCAAACCTATGCAAGCACCTTTGATTTCGTGTTTTAATCCCGAACAGCAAACCTTTTAATAGCATAAAAGCATTTTTGATCTCTAGTCAATTGGTCCCCAAACCCTATCCAAAGTGCACTCAGAATAGAAACTCTCAATAAAATATATTACATTTAAGCCTACATAAACCTGTGAAATTTGTACATTTCTCTTAAAGCATCTATACAAATTCTACAATATTGAAATCGCCAACCAGTGACCTTTCAGGAAATACTAGACAAATTACAGGAGATAAATAGGCAAATAGAACCCGGGGAGCTGGACCATTTCCAGTGACTTCAGTGCCCGTCATTCTGACCTGTGTCTTGGGTGGTTCTGATCTCTCCCTGCCCTTGTAGGGGAACTGGAATTGAGCCACTGGCCTACTGGCAGTGGCCTCTAAGGCACACTTGTCCCAGCCCAAGATAGCAGGGGATGGTAGAATCAGCTGCCAAAGCCGGAGTAGGTGATGCAGTGGCTAGAGCGCCAGGCTGGAGTCAGGAAGACTCCTCTTCTTGAGTTCAGATCTGACCTCAGACTTACTATCTGTGTGATCTTGGGCAAGTCACTTAACCCAGTTTACCTCTGTTTCCTCATCAGTCAAATGAGCTGGAGAAGGAAATGGTAAACCATAACTATCTCTGCCAAGAAAACCCCAAATGGGGCCAAATCACTTAATCCTATTTGCCTCAGTTTCCTCATTGGTCAATTGAGGTAGAGAAGGGAACTGTAAACTGTAACAGTATCTCTGCCAAGAAAACCTCAAATGGGGTCAAGTTATTTAATCCTATTTGCCTCAGTTTCCTCATCAGTCAATTGAGGTAGAGAAGGAAATGGCAAACCATTCCAGTATTTTTGCCAAGAAAACCCCAAACGGGGTCACAAAGTCAGACATGACTGAAATGACTGAAAAACATTATATCTGTGACTCAGCTCCCAGGAGTATCCGCTTTTGTGCACTTATTCTGCTATCCAGAACACTTCACTGGTGAAGGGCCTCAGAAAATGTTCTAGAAAGTGGGGGTGTTTGGTTGGAGACAACAGAAATGTCCAAGCATAAACAGAACATCTTGGCCCTCCCCCTCACCCCTACCAAAGCCTCCTGTATGTCTACCATGTTCATCCCAGAAATCAAAAGTCACAGAATGATTGCAGAATCATTGACTTGAGATTTGGCGAGGTCTGTCTGTCCTGGTTGGATTGTCCCTGAGTCTTGCATTCGGGCCCAAGTGACCTCCTTTTAGGAAGGATATTGACCACTGGAACATATCCAAAGGAATTTTCCCTGGATAGTGAGAGAGGGCCAGAAATCAGGCCCTAAGAGGATTAGTTAAGGGACCTGGGGATGTTTAATCTGGAGAAGAGAAGACAGGGTATGTGTCTGGCTTGGGGGCAAGTCATGGAGGGACAATGAGAGCCACTTTCAGATACTAGAAAAAGCTGTCATGTGTCTGGGAGTGAGGGACGTGGATGAGTGGAAAGATTCTTGGGTTTAAAGTCAGAGGCACTGTGTTCAAATTCTAGTCCTGCTGTTATTGTCGCTGGTTCTTCATTTTCTTTTTTCTTTTCTTTTCTTTTCTTTTTTCTTTTCTTTTCTTTTCTTTTCTTTTCTTTTCTTTTCTTTTTCTTATTCTTATTACTACTACTACTATTATTATTATGTTCTTCATTTTCTAAGAGGGCCAATGATATCATGAGGGTGATGTCTTGACTTGTGAGTGAATTGGATCTAAGTGAGGTATGATCGCCTAAAGTCATCAACCTTACCCTCTCTTTATCACCTATGCAACGTTGGCGAAACCACTTGAATTTGTGCCTTGGTTTCCTCCTTTGTGACATGAGGATAGACTAGGTAGTCTCTGAAGCCTTTTCCAACATTAAATCTATGGTTCTGTGAAATAATAGAGAAGATTTTTGAGTGTGAATAAGAAAGAACTTCCTAACAATGAGAGTTGTCCCAAAGAGGGATGGGTTGTTTCAGTGCGAGTAGAAGGATTCTCGGTCCCTGGAAGTCTTCAAGAAGAGGTCATGGGGGGGCAGCTGGGTAGCTCAGTGGATTGAGAGTCAGGCCTACAGACGGGAGGTCCTAGGTTCAAATCCGGCCTCAGACACTTCCCAGCTGTGTGACCTTGGGAAAGTCACTTGACCCCCATTGCCCACCACTCTTCCACCTATAAACCAATACACAGAAGTTAAGGGTTTAAAAAAATAAATAAACAAATTAAAAAAAAAAAAGAAGACAAAGTCATAGAAAGACTCGCCAGGGGTGATGTCATAGAGAGGATTTCTGGTTAGGGCGGGTTGGATGAGGTGACCTTTGAGGCCTCTTCCAGTTTTGAGGTTTGGGGATTCTGTACCACCAAACAAGTCTCCTTGAGTTGTTAAGTGCTTAGGATGTTCTCAAATTCAGTGACTATCTGATGGTAAACTCATAGTTGTTTCTGTGTGGATTATCCAGTGTGTAAGTCCTTTGTTTATTTTATGTCCAACCATTAAAAAAATAATAGACCTTCTGTCTAATAACAACTCTAAGACAGAAGGGCAAGGGTTAGGCTAACAGGGTTAAGTGACTTGTCTAGAGTCACATGGCGAGGAAGTGTCTGAGGTCAGATTTGAACCCAGGTCCTCCTGATTCCAAGCCTGGCACTCTATCCACTGTGCCACCTTGCTGCCCCAACTTGTGCCCAATCTTGACAACTGGCTTCCCTGTTCTACCTAAGATGCTTCTGGAGCACTTTCTTTCACCACCAGCTGGTGATACATAGAGATGGTGAACTAAGTGTAATATCCTATTAGCTTTATGTCATACAATTTGATTTGCATTTATCAAGTGCCTACAGTTTTCAAGGCACTGTGCAAATAGTGGGCATAGGGGATGCAAAGACAAGAAAAGGAAATAATTTCTTTCCTCAAGGAATTTATATTATTCTATTAGTAATCAAAGAATATTGGAAGGGAGTCCAGAGGCTGGCTAGTACAAAAAGGTTTGGGCTGGAACTAGTTCCCAGCAGCTTAAGGGAGCTGATTGTTAAATTTTTTAGAATGAGCATTTACATTCGGGAAGTTGGCAAAAGCTACAAATCAGTGATGGTTTTATGGTGTTGTTGATTGTTTAGACTTAAGAAAGTGATGGAGAAAATGTTACTAATGCAGATGAAACTTTAAAATGTATCGTAAAACTTCAAAAAGTGGGTTGTTAAATATTTACCAGCATACTACTGAATCTGGTCCTCTCTATAGCCTATCTGGCTTATAGTCAGCTAACTTTTGCTTAAAGATCTCCAGGAAGAGGGAACCCATGATCTTTCCTTCTCTGGGAAAGCTCTCAGGGTTGGGAAGGTTTTCCTTATATCAAACCTCAATTGGCCTCTGCTCAGTTTGCATCTATTACTTCTTTGCTTCCCTCTGATTTCTTTTCTCCCTTGTTCAGGCTAAATGGACCTTCCATTGGGCAGCTAGGTGGCATAGTGAATAGAGTGCTAGTACTGGAGTCAGGAAGACTCATTTTTTTTACATTCTTATCTTCTGTCTTAGAATCAATACTGAGTATTGGTTCCAAGGCATGAGTGGTAAGGGCTAGGCAATGGGGGTTAAGTGACTTGCCCAGGGTCACATAGCTAGGAAGTGTCTGAGGCCAGATTTGAACCCAGGACTTCCCATCTCTGGGCCTGGCTCTCAATCCACTGAGACATCCAGCTGCCCCTCAGATTCATCTTTTTGAGTTCAAATCCAGCTTCAGACACTTACTAGCTGTGTGACCCTAGACAAGTAATTGAACCCTGTTTGCCTCACTTTCTTCATCTGTCAAATGAGTTGGAGAAGAAAATGGCAAACCACTCCAATATCTTTGCCAAGAAAGCCCCAAATGGGGTCACAAAGAGTCAAACAGGACTGAAATCACTGGACAACAACAATCTTCCATGAACGTAACATTATCTCCAAGTCTTTTTGCTATTCTGGATGCCCTTCTCTTGATGCCCTCCAGGTTGTCCTCCAACGTCCTTTCTAAAATGAACTAAACGTAACCCTTTGGATGTGATCTGATGAGGGGCAAATACAGTAGGACCAACACCTCTCTCTGGTCCTATGGATGTTTGTTGTTTTTTTGCCTACCATTTTGGGGGAAGGGAGCAAGCATTTATTAAGTGCCTACTACATGCCAGACACTATGCTGAGCACTTTCCAAATATTATTTCATTTGATCTTCAAATAACCCTTGTTGTTGTTAAATATTTTCCGTTGCATCCTACTCTTTGTGATTCCATTTGGGGTTTTCTTGGTAATGATACTGGAGTGGCTTGCTGTTTCCTTCTCCAGCTCATTTGACAGATGAGGAAGCTGTGGCAAACACAATGAAAGTGACTTGTCCAAGGTATCTGAGGTTGGATTTGAACTCAAGTCATCCTGACTCTAGGCTCAGGGCATATCCTTGGAACCTTCCAGTAAAAACACCCTTCCTATAAGACAATTACTTTTTAATAACTACTCTTTGAGTATGGCCATTCAGTGAGGTTGGATTTGAACTCAAGTCATCCCGACTCCAAGCTCAGTGCATATCCTTGGAACCTTCCAGTAAAGATACCCTTTCTACAAGACATTGACTCTTTAATAACTACTCTTTGGGTATGGCCATTCAATGAGTTCTAAGCCCCTTCAAGTGCTCCATTGTCTGGCTCACATCTCTCCATCTTTTCCACCAGAATAGTATCAGGCATTTGACAAATGTTTTGCTAAAATCTAGGTAAACTATTCCTGAAGCTCTCTTCTGACCCACCAGTGTAGAATCCCAGCCCAAAAAGGAAAGGAGCTTTTCCTGACTTGACCTGTTCTCAATGAAGCCATGCTGGCTCATTGTGGTCTCTGCTTTCTTTTATAGATATACACTCTCTGTCCCTTTAATAATCTGCTCTGGAATTTTTCTGTGAATCAAAGTCGAGCTCAGTTTGTGAATTCTGTCCTCTTCCCCTTTTGGAAAATTGGAACAGTTTTTTCTTTAGTTCTGTGGTATCTCTTCCATCCTTCATCATTTTTTAAAACCAAAGACAGTGGCCTAGAAATTATACCTGCTGCTTCTTTCAGCACTGTAGGATGGATATGATTCATCTGGCATCATCAGGGTCAGCCTGGTGTTCTCTTAATATCTCCCTACTTATCTTGGGCATCAATTCTTCATTAAACATTTTTTGTTCTGTCATTAAGAGTCCAAAGATCATTTTTCTTGGCAGCAGAATCAGAAGCAATATAAGAATTGAGCAGCTCAACTTTTCCTCCAGCCTCAGTTAATGTTGAGTTTTAGCATTCCTGACACTATTATTATAAGTGGTACCACTGTTTTGTATTGGCCCTTCATTATTTCTCCTCGTTTCCATCTTCTGTTCACATATTTTAAAGATCTAGGCTGGTTGGATGTATTCCCTGAACATCCACATTGGCTTCTTCACAAAACTCCCTCCATTTCTCCTTGTCCAAATTTTCTCTTTGTGGTCTTCAGAATTTTATTTCCAAGGCATGTATCTCCTGGGACAACTTGACTTCTCCTATAGAATTTCAAGGATAGACTCCCCTTATTGAATTTCACAGGATGCCATGACACCCTATCTCTCCTTTTTATGAAATCTGTTCCCCCTAAACGATAATGGATTGGAAAGCTTAAGAAAAAACAATTCTGAAGGCTAGAAGTCCTCTAAAAGTTATATGGGGTATTCCCAGGCCAATAAGAAACGAGTTTTGGATTTGTTTCTGTTTGGTTGATTTAAAAAAAAAACTCTTACTTTCCATCTTAGAATCAGTACTGTATATTGGTTCCAAGGCATAAGAATGGTAAGGGTTTAAGTGACTTGCCCAAGGTCACACAGCTAGGAAGGGTCTGAGGCCAGATTTGAACTCTCTAGGCCTGACTCTCAATCCACTAAGCCATCTAGTTGCCCAGTTTGATTTGGGATCCTCCATGCTTATGATCCCCACAGCTTTTAGGTAGGTGATACTATGGAAATGGCATCACATGGTTCTGCCATTTGCTATGAGAATTCAGGCAAGTCACTTAGCCTCAGGCTTCTTACATAGAAAATGGGAATCTTTTTATCTTCTTTACCTACTTCATAGGCTTGTGGAAAGGATCTAAAGGAAGGAATGTTCATTAAGCTTTGTTCACCAGAATGTCTATGAACGTCAGGAAGCATGGCCTAGCACAGAGAGGTTAACGTAGGCTATTGGAAAGAAGAGGGCCAGTCTGGGAGTCCGGAGGCCCTTGCGTTTAAGTCTTGCCTCTGACTTACATATGACATATTTAAAACACCAAGGATCTAGCCTAATCTCTGTAAAAATGTAATTTGTAGGACAAATTACTGGCTAATAAGCCTTGTTTTTTTTTTTTCATTTTACTTTAAATTTCCCCTTTTTAATTTTTTTTAATTTTATTTATTTTTTTACATTTATTAATATTCATTTTTAACATGGTTACATGATTCATGCTCCTCCTTTCCCCTTCAACCCCCCCCC
>NC_058133.1:168479225-168495225 GCF_016433145.1 Gracilinanus agilis
CTCAGTGAGGAATCTCAGGAGCATGTCCACACCTTCCTTGGGAAAAGGAAATGCCCCAAACAAAGGCTCACCTCCCTGGAGCTCTATCAGACTGAACCAGGCTCCTTCTACAAACAAAGAGGTTAATGACTTGCCCAGAGTCCCATGGCTGGCAATTGGGGGAGCAAGGATTCAAACTCTGTTTTCTTATCTCCAAATCAGTGTCTCCTGGCTTGAGAAATGAGCTCAATTCTTATTTAAGGAGTCCTCCAAGACGCAATGACCTTTTTGCTGGCCTGAGGTTTGGTCATTTTCAGTTGTGTCTCACTTTTCATGACCTCATTCAGGGTTTTCTTGGCAGAGATACTGGAATGATTTGCCATTTCCTTCTCCAGCTCATTTGAGGAAACTGAGGCAAACAGGGTGAAGTGACTTGACTGCACTTGGAGTTTTCTTGGCAAAGGTATTGGAGGGGTTTGTCTTTTCCTTCTCCAGCTCATTTGACAAATGAGGAAACTGAGGCAAACAGGGTAAAGTGACTTGACTCCAGTTGGGGTTTTCTTTTCTTTTTTTTTAAACATTTATTAATATTCATTTTTAACATGGTTACATGATTCATGCTCCTCCTTTCCCCTTCACCAGTTGGGGTTTTCTTGGCAAAGATACTGGAGGGGTTTGTCTTTTCCTTCTCCAGCTTATTTGACAAATGAGGAAACTGAGGCAAACAGAGTGACGTGACTACCCAGGGTCACATTGCTTTTTACTCCTTGGGTAATCACGTTTTTTGTTTCTTTGTTCTCTGTATTCCAAGTACTTGAGTACCTTATATATATTCTTTTATTTAGGCATTTAGGCATAGCTAATTCTATATGAATTTTTTTTTTAGCAAGGATGTTAGAGTAGATTGCCAATTCCTTTTCCAGTTTTTCCCCATTTTACAGATGAGGAATTGAGGTAAATAGAGGTTACATGACTAGCCCAGGGTCATACAGCTAATAAGAGTTTGAGACCAGATTTGAACTTGGGTCTTCCTGACTCCAAGCCTGGATCTTTATCTACTGTGTATCCTACCTGCCTTTATTTGAGGGGAGAGGATGCAATTAAGATGCAATATAATGCAATCATCCAGGGAAGAGGTGATGAAGCCTGGAAAATAATCGTGTTACTTTCAAGGCATCACAGTAGAGGAAAGAGCCCCAGATGGACAATCAGGAAAGCTAGGTTTTAGTCCCAGTTCTGCCATTCAATTGTATGATCTTGGGCAAGTCATCTATCTTTTCTAAATCTCATTCACCTCACCTATAAAATGAGGAGATTGAATCTAATGATCATTAAGGCCTCTTCCAGTTCTGATGGTCTTTCTTCTCCCTTTCCAAGTCCTTACCCTCAACTTCCCTCTTTCCCACCTTAATTATTCTGCCCTTATCTACTAGGTAATGGACCCACGGCATTATAAATTAGCTGGATTCTAAGGGAACCAATTAGCCCAATTTCTTCATTTTACAGATAGCTAAGCTGAGACTCAGGCAGAAGAAATGATCTGGTCAAAGCCAAAGCCAATCCAAGAGACATTTATTTAGTACCTACAATGTGTAAAATGGGCATTGAGGCAGCCAGTCTTGTGGTCCCTCATGCCTGGAACACACTCCGTCATGACTTCTGCCTCTCATCCCTCGTTGTTGTTGTTTGGTTGATTGTTCAGGGTCACAGCTAGCATCCGAGGCTGGATTTGAACTCAGATCTGCCTGATTCCAGGCCCAGAGCTCTAGCCACTGTACCAACCTAGGCGCCCTACTGGCATATGGGTAAATCAGACCCACCCTTGCTGCTCCCTCTTGAAAAATTGCACCTTTCTGATATTTTGATGGCTCTATTTGATGGCTTTCTTGTGGATGTATCATGGAGAGCTTCCCACAGTCTCCCATTAGTCTCAGCACAGGCATCTTGTCTGAACAGACCCATTGGCTTTAATGAGAAAAATCACTCTCCCTTGTCCTGAAGGTCTCCATCAATCTACTTGCACAATTCACAGCCCAGATGTATCTCTTTGCTTTGGAGGCTGGGCTGAGGCAGCTGATTCCAATCCACTGTTCCTGGAAGTGAATGGGAGGACATGACTATGGAGAGATATAGGAGTCCATTTGGCCATTCGTTGTCTTCCTTTGCTCCTGCCCCGATTGGGAAAGACCACGCGAACGTTCAGTTTTTCATCTCAGGCAGGGACTTGGCCCCAAAGTCCCCGCGCTGACACTTCCTGTCTGGCCGGACCCATCTGGAGTCAACTTTTTCAGGAGGCCTTGATAGTGGCCGTGGGTGGACTGGGAGTTCTGGCCAAGAATCATCCATCTCTCCACCTTTCCAGCTTGTATTGCTCTAAGGCCTGGGCTTTCTCCAAGGGTGTGGGGACAGGGAGGAAGGGGTTGAAGAGAGGAAGATGGAGAGTGTTTTTCTCCTGGGTTTTTCCTCTGGGTCTTTCATTGGTGCTGTTATATTTAAGCTTCTTAAAACAATGGATTCTTGGCAAATAACTGCTTGTTTAGTCATTCAAGGGAAGAAATTAAAGGTTACTGTGTATGTTAAAAAACATAATTCTACAATCTATTTACTATTTGAAAGAACAGGCTGGTGGGAGAACCAGTTCTCCTTGACTCCCCATTTCAGGGGGATTAAAAACAAAACAAAACCCAAAACTCTTCCCTTCCTTCTTGGCTCTAAGGCAGATGAGTGGTTTAGACCAGGCTATCGGGGTTAAGTGATTTGTCCAAGGTCATACAGCTAGGAAGTGTCCGAGGCCAGATTTGAACCCAGGACATCCTGTCTCCTGGCCTGGCATTTTATCTGCTGAACCACCTAGCTGTTCCAAGGAGCTTACTTTCTAATTAAAGGGAGAGAGCCCATGAAAGGAAGCTGAAAAGGATGGGAGAAGCTATTCCATAAAGTCATGGCTGGCCTGGGCCTCCTCCTTGAAATGCAAGTTGTAGAAGGAGCTATAGCCAATCAGAGGGGGGAGGCCACTGGGGTGGAAGCAACTTCTTGTGGTGACATGCATCTTCCATGAGAAGAGGTTTCTGGGGCTCTGCAGAGAAGGTCTGGAGAGAATCCATGACATATACCAAGTAGAGAGAAGTGTGTTTTCTAGTATGCCAAGCAAGCTGACCCCCAAGTCTAATGAAGGGTCCATCTGGGATCTGAATCTTGACTTCTTGATTTTTAAGTCCGAGAAGAAAATTGGGTAGAGTGAGAATAGGTTATGGAAGAAGAGAAGAAGGTCAAAGAGGAGGAGGAGGAGGAGAAAGGAGGAGGAAGGAGGAAAAGAGGAAAGAAGAAGAGGAAGGAGGGAGGAGGAAGAAGAAAAGGAAAGATGAAGGAAGAGGAAGGAAGAGGAAGAGGAGGGAGGAGGAAGAAGGAAAGGAAAGATGAAGGAGGAGGAAGAGGAGGGAGGAGGAAGAAAGGGAAAAATGAAGGAGGAAGGAGGAGGAGGAAGAGGAAGAAAGAAGGAAGAAAAGGAGAATAAGGAAGGAGGAGACAAAGGTGGCACCTTATAGAAAAAGGAAGAGAGGAAGCAGACCTCCTTTACAGAGAAAGAGAAGAGAAGGACAACACACAATGGCCAGCTGAACTTTTATAGCATCAAAAACTAAAATAAAACAAGCAAGAACTTGGATAAAGAAGTGATCTGTATCCCTTAGGTGGGCTGTGGGCTTTGGGCTTACCTCCTTCCTCCTCTCTCCACCCCCTCCCCATGAACACTTCCCATTCATAGAATGCTGACATCTTTGACCCTCACAGCAAACCCATGAAACAGGAAGTAAAGGTGTTATCCCTAATTAGCAGATGAGAAAATGGAGGTCCAGAAATGACTTGCCCAACATCACAAAGATGCAAAGTCCCAAATCTGGATCTTGTGCACTGGTCCCTTGCCTAGCAGCATGGTATGATGGTAAGAGGAGTGGGTTTGGAATGAGAGGAGCAGAGAGCTCCCAACCCTCACACTCTTTCTCACTCCCTGGGTGACTCTGGGCAAGTCATCTGATTTCCCTGAATCTGGTTTTTTCATCTGCAAAATGAGGGGTTTGGATTTGATGGTGGCAAGGCTCCCTCTTTGAGCTTTGTGTAAGATGAGGGGTTTGGGCTCTAAGTAAGCTCCCTTCCAGCTGCAATTCCTGTGATCTGCTCCTCTTAGCACTCCGCACAGTGTCTGCCACACTGTAAGCCCTTAATAGATGGGAGCTGACTGACTGGCACATCCAGACGATGAAAAAGTCAAGACAGGATGGGTGGAAACCTGAGTCGACTCCTCTTGCCATTGACTTGCTATGTGACCTTGGGTCAATCATATCTTGCTCTGAGCCTCAGCTTCTCCAGCTGTAAAATAAGAGGGCTGGACTAGGAGACCTTTAAGCTCGTTCTCACTTGCATTTCCACGATTCCTTGTGTTTTCCTGGCTACAGCCTAGAAAGGCTTTTGGTTGGAAAGGAGTGTGAAGATCCATGTTGAAAAATAGCTTGGGAGACTGAGTCTGGTAAGCTAACCCTCGATGGTACCTGCCATCAAGACATTTTGCTTTTTATGCCTCATTTTAGAGGAACAACGTCCATTTCTATAGCCTCTCCTGTCCCAAGATGATCAGGCCCCGAAGGGTTAAAGTGGTCTCCCAAATGACTGAAATGGTCCAGAAATGATGAGATGAATAAATGGTGAAGGGATGACATATAATTGCCATGCTTCCCAGGCACTGTGACACCTTCCTGCTAAAAATAATGCCCCCCAATAGCTGCTCTGATCTCGCATTATAATGATGCTTCATCAACCTGCGATCACAGCTGTCTAGGACATGTCTGCTAATGGCTCTCCCATCTTCAGAAGCAGTCAGACCCATCAGGGACTCTCTGCATCTGACAGCAATACTGGCACTGACATATTTATTTATCCTTGGTTACATGGCACTGGTGCCTCTCCTTCTTGGTACAACTGGGTAAATGGGGCTTTGCTCTAAGGTATCCTGGGGTGGGATACACTTTCTCCCCTAGGTCATTGCTATCTCTGTGCCTTGTCTTGAGCTGGTACACAGCATAAGTCCCTCCAGGGTCCCATTCCCAAGGTACCCCTCTCCAGGGTCCTACCTTCACTCCCAGTCTGTGTAATGGGGACAGCTAGACTTGCCAGAAGAGAGTCTCCTTCTCCAGATATTATTATGCCTGATTTTCGGATGCTGCCTTGGACCACTTACTCACCCCTGGTTGGGTTTTGACCTCTGCACTGCGGGGCTGTTACCCCCCAATTGTTTTTGCAAACAAGAGTTCCTGGTTTCAGTTCAGCTGCCTTCATCTCTCTTGTAAGCATCCAAGTGCCAAGAACCCTGCGTTTGGGATTGGACCTGGATATGAATCCCAGATCTGATAGGCTTTAGCATTTTTTTATGCTCAAACCAGAGGACTTTATTATTATTTATTTGTTTTACATTTCTTAAATAAGTGGTGACCATAGGAGCAGCTTCCCTTAATTTCAAATTAAACATTTTCAACTTTACTTTGGGAATAGAGGCATGATAGAAACGAATTTAGGGTTAGGGTTAGGAGAGAATACCCTTCTCTCGCTATGCCTCAGCTTCTTTATCTCTAAAATGGGAGTTACAACAGTCTCACTGTCAACCTTACAGAATGGTTGTGAAGAAAGCCTTTTGCAAACCTTCAAGAGACTGTAGAACTAGGAGTTATAACAGAAAGAGGGCTGGAAAATGGAATTAAAGGATCTAGGCTTAAATGCCAGTACCCACTTCATTTCTCAATAGCCCTAGCTGTAAAATAAGAGGGTCGGAATAGGTCCTTTCCAGTTCTAAGCCAGTATATAAGGGTGTGTGTGTGTGTGTGTGTGTGTGTGTGTGTGATCAGAGGGAAAGTCCAGGTACAAAACGCCTAGCTTTCAGAAAGGCATTTGAGTCCCCCTCCAAACCATTGCCAGTAAGATGGAGATGTGTGGGCTGTGGAGTATAGTGAGGGCTCCTGGAATGACCAGCCCCAAAGAGGAGAAGGAGGTCTACAGGGGCATGTGCTGGGCTCTTTTCTTTTCTCTTCTGGTTGGCATTTTTAGGAATGATTTCAGTAATAACAGAGATAATTATAATAGTAAACAGTTATACCACACATTCAAGTTTACGTAGAAAGAAGGAAATGAGTCTTTATTAAGCACTTACTTTGTACCTGGCTCTGTGCTAAGCTCTTTACAATTATTATCCCACTTGATCCTTAAAACAGCTCTGGGAGGTAGGTTCGATTATCACTCATTTTATAAGTTTACAAGAAACGTAGGTTGAGACTTTCACAGGGTCACATAGCCAGTAAATGTCTGAGGCTGGATCTGAACTCAGGTCTTCCCGACTTCAAGTCTAGAACTCTTACTTCCTGAGCCATCTTGCTGCCTCTCATAATAATAGCTAGCATTTATTTGATTTGATTGATCATCACGCAAAACACGCTTTCACATAGGTCATTGTTGTAAGAGCTAAGTCATACGTAACTAAAACCAAAAATATGCTGATAGGAAAGATGACTCCAACAGGTCTTTCTCTGGAGGTGGATGCATTCCCTGGCATAAGTCTTTCAGGATTGTCCTAGATCAGTGCGTTTAATAATAGCTAGCATTTATATGTCACTTATAAAGTACAAAGTGCTTAAATAAATTATGTATATAACACAAATATGCTCTATTATCCCATTCGATTATCACAGCAACTCTGTGAAATAGGTGCTAATATTATCCCTATTTTACAGATGAAGAAACTGAGGCAGATTGAGGTTAAGTGACCTGCCCATGATCATGCAATCAGTTAGTGTCTGAGGCAGGACTTGAACCCAGCTCATCCTAATTTCAAGTCCAGCACTCCACTGCCCCACTACCTCTCTGCCTTCTGTAGGTTCTAGAACTATCCCTATTATACAGATGAGGAAAATAAGTCTGAGTGAGATGAAATGATGGCTAGGATCATACAGTTAGCAAAGAGTGGAGGCAGAAATTAGATCCAGGTTTTCCATGCCCCTAATCCCTTATGCCATCTCCATGATAGCCTGTTTATTTACTTTGGGGCTGGCTTGAAGCTGGGAGGGAGAGATAGGTGCCCTGCTGGAGAGCAGAGGTCAAGATCCAGAACAGTGTCAGGAGTCTAGTCTGCTGGACCGAAGCTGGCAAAATAAAATTATTAGGGATGAAAGGATCAGAGATTTAGACCTGGCAAGGACCTCAGCATCTAGCCCAACCTCCTCTTTTTATAGACCAGTACAGGTGAAGTGACTTGCCCGTGGTCACACAGGTAACAAGTAGCAAAGTCAAGATTTGAAGCCAGGACCTCTGATTTCCTAATCCATGACTCTTACCACTGAGTCATATTGGATAAAGGTGAATTCCTGTACCTTACTATTTGTTATTGTTATTTTTTCAGTCATGTCTAACTCTTTGGGACCCCATTTGGGGTTTTCTTGATGATACTGGAATAGTTTGCCATTTCCTTCTCCAGCACATTTTACAGATGAGGAAACTGAGGCAAAAGGGTTCAGTGGCTTGTCCAGGGTCATACAGTTAGTTAGTAAGCATCTGAAGTGGAAATTGAACTTGGGAAGATGAGTCTTTCCTGACTCCAGACCTGACTCCAGACCTTGTGTTCTACCCGCCATGCCATGCAATAGTCCATAAGTAATCTTTTTTCAGTCTAATTTTTATTGTTGTTTAGTCATGTCCTACTCATCATGACCCCATTTAAGGTTTTCTTGGCAAAGTTATTGGAGTGGTTTCCCATTTCCTTCTCCAGCTTATTTTTTACAGATGAGGAAACTGAGGCAAACGGGGTTAAGTGACTCACCCAGGGTCACACTTAGATGAAAGGAAATCCAGCTCCATAAAGTATGAGATGAAGGAGATGTACCACCTGAAAGTTACGTTTCTTTAGCCAAGACCTGGGATGTTTTAGTAGAGCGTGAATACAATTCTGGTCTCCAGGATGCAGCGGCAGCCCCAAAAAGCAGACCTGATCTTGGACTTCATTAATGGAGTAGCATAGCCAGAACAGGAGAGGAGGTGGCACTCTTGTTCTCTGGTGAGGAGACCATCTCTGGAAAAGAATATCTGATTCTGGGTGCTGCATGTCAGGAAGGACACTGACATCTCAAGAGGAGGGCAAATGGGTCAGGAATGGGACTGGCCATGGGGGGCATGACAGGACCTAGAGAAGGAGCAGGAGAGTTTAGGCTGCGGATCGGAAGGCGGGAGGGTGGGCTGGGACGGAGCACGAGGAAGCTCTCTTCAAACATTTGAAAGGCTGTCAGGTAAGAAGATGGATTAGACTTCTCCTGCCTGTGCCCAGCTGGCAGAGATAGGAACCATAGGTGGGAGCGGCAGGAAGATGGATTTTATTTTAATTACAGAAGAATGAAGCTCTGGGATGTCCAACAATAGAACAGGCTACATTGTAAGATCGTGGGTTTCCCATCACTGGAACATGGTAGGATGACTATAAGATCGTATAGAGATCATAGAATCTAGGGCGAAAAGGAAACCTAGAGATAAAATTGAGTCCAATTTCCTAATTTTACTGCTAAGGAAAAAAAGGCTTGGTAGGTAGAGCTCTGGTAGAGTCAGGAAGATCTGAATTCAAGTCCAGACTTAGACATTTACCATCTGTATGGTCCTGGACAAGTCATTTAACCTCTCCCTTGGAAGCAACTAGGTGGCTCAATGGATAAAGCATTGGACCTGGAGTCAGGAAGAGCTGAGCTCAAGTCCAGCTTTAGACAGCAGCCATGTGACTTAACCTTTGCCTCCCTCACCTGTAAAATGGGGATCATAAGAGCATCCACTTCTTAGGGTTGTTGTGGTGATCAAATGAGATAATATTTGTAAAATGCTTTGTAGATCTTAAAAATGCTCTGGAAATGCTTGCTATTAATATAATTATTATCATTATTTTTTATTATCTTAAAGGGGCAGAGTTGGGATTTATAGCTCTATCTTTTGATGCCAAATCCCTTTTAAAAAATTAAATGAAAAAATTCATATCTTTTATCTTAGATTTAATACCATGTATTGGTTCTAGGACAAAAAAGTGGTCAAGCCTAGGCAATGGGGGTTAAGTAACTTGCCCAGGGTCACACAGCTCAGAAGCGTGTGAGGTCACATTTGAATTCAGAACCTCCCATTTCCAGGCTTTACTCTCTATCTACTGAGCCACTTAGCTGCAACCTTCCCCCCAAGTCCTTTTGACAAGGTGATGAGGGGGTTCATGCTTCAACTGGATATTGGACTAGAAGTGTTCTGTGGAAGTGCTCTTCCCATTTTAAGGAGTTGAAACTCAAGCTATATGAAGGAAGGAGATCATCTCGTGGCCCTCAATGAATTCCAGTTGTTATTTCATCAAATATTTACGAAGTACTTCCTATGGGCCTCGCATTGTGCCAAGCATTGGGGCTACAAAGAAACCCCCCCAAATCACTGGCAGACATGATTACTGAGCCATCGTGGGTGATCTTTGAAGATTCATGGAGGATGGGAAATGAGAGATGAACAAATGTCCTCATTTCCAAAAAAGAGAAGAGGGCAAATCTTCCTTGAAACGGGTGAGATGGACTCTGAAGCCATGACAAAATTCTAGATTATATTATGAAAGAGATGACTTGAGTATTTAGAGAAGGTGGCAGTGATCATCAAGGACTAGCGTGGCTTCATCCAGAAGCGGTCATGACAAACTAATCTTGTTTCTTTCTAGACACGATTACTGGTCTACTAGGGTCAAGGGAAAGCCATAGGCTTAGTGTGGCTGGATTTCATCTAAGCATTTCACAGTCACAGTGCAATCGTTAAGGACAACATGGAGAAATTGGACTCGCAATAGGCTAGGCACTGTGCTAGGCACTGGGAACATATGAGAACATGAGTATTTGGGTTCAGAATGGATTGATCATATATTCAAAGCGAGGTCATTAATGGGTCTATAATTCTCTTTCTCTTCTTCTCCTCCTCCTCCTCCAAAACAAAAACCCTTACTTTCCATGTGTGTTGGTTCCAAGGCAGAAGAGCAGGGTTTGGTAATGGGAGTTAAATGACTTGCACGGGGTCACACAGCTAGGAAGTGTCTGCAGCCCTGGCTCTCTACCCACTGAGCCACCCAGCTACCCCTTCAGTTACCTCATCTTTGAGGTGAGAAGGAAACGGCAAACCACTCTAGTATCTTTGCCAAGAAAACCCAGTGAGGTCTTGAGGAGCTGGGACATGACTGACAAATGACTGGATTACAAACAGAAGATATCATACAAGGAGGGATCAAAGGAATCTGTAACGAGGCGGGGGGGGGGGTTAGACTAGCTCTCCCCTGAGGTCCCTTCCCTCTCCTAATGCTATGCCCACTGGGGACTGGACAAGAGGGGTCTGGAGGGGGGCCCACATACCTGTGTATGAATATCTGAAGGGATGTCACAGGAAAGAGGGGGTAACCCTGTTCTGCTTGACCTCTGAGGAAAAAAACTAGCAACAGTAGATCTAAATTGAAGAAATGTCGGGCTAGGCTTGATAAAAAGAAAACATTTCCTAACAGTTACAGAGAAGTGGAATGGGCTGCCTTGAGAAGGGATGGTTTCGCCCTGCTGGAGGTGCTGATGTCAAGACTGGATGACTGTTTGTTGGGATAGCACTTAGCCATTTCCTTCTCAGCTCATTTTAGAGATAGAAACGGAGACAAACACAGTTAAGCACTGGCACACTTCATAAGTACTATTAAACTGACTGATACACTGTACAGAGGATTCTCTACAAATCTATGGCTTAGACTTTTTGCCCTCCAGAATCCCTTCTAAGTCTTAGATCTTATGATTTCAGGAAGTAACCCCCAAAAAGCAACTAGGTGGTGAGGTGGACAGAGCACTGGACCTGGAGTCAGGGAGACTCATCTTTCTGAGTTCAAACCTAGCTTCAGACACTAACTAGCTAGGTGACCCTGGGCAAGTCACTGAACCCTGTATGCCTCAGTTTCCTCATCCATTAAATAAGCTAGAGCAGGAAATGAGAAACTACTCCAGTATCTCTGCCAAGAAAACCTCACAACTCCCCAAACTTCTAAGTTGTATGGCAGACCTAGGGAAGATAGCATATCCTTTTGAAAGGCTTTTGGTGGCATTGCTAGTCTTAAAATTTCAGATGAAAGCGTCCTTCCTTGTTCTTTTTAAAAGCTCTTGATTCCAAATAACTGATAGCACAGGAAGGTGATGGGTCTGACTCAACTTTTTCCAGGAATGGTGATGGAGTTCTTACGTCTTCATTCCCTTGCCTGCTCCCTCTTGTGGCCTGTTCTACGTATCTTCCAGACAGTTACCTGGGTGTAGGTCATGGGGCTGGGGCTCCGGGAGCTAGCCTGGCCTGTCATAGGACCAAGCAAGCAGGCTTGCCCCCCTTTGCCCATAGTCTAACCACCCACCTACCCACACACACAGTCAGAGGAGCAGTGCCATGCTCTGATGCACTCTCTCATTTATTCCACAACTGGGCTGGATGGAGAAGGTTCAGAGACTCCTCGACTGTTGAGCCAGAAAGGACCTTGGAACTCATTTAGTTTAATCTGAGACCCAAAGAAAGGAAATGAGATGCTCAAAGGTACGTAGCTGGATTGTGGCAAAGCAGGCACTAGCCAGCAAACACCCAGAGGCCAGAGGAGGAGTGTTCGTAGCTTCCCTTCAAAAAAGTTGGTTCGTTTTTCATTCAAACATTTTTTTTTTAAATGTCATGCAACACATCTCCATATTGGCCATTGCTCGGATGTTTCTTGAACTCTTACTCTGTGCAAGGCATTCTACTACTTAGCACTGAGGCAAAGATTGGGAAATACTTGCCATAGAAACTCAAATATTTACTGCCTTCCTTGTTTGGCCCTCCATGACACTTGCCCCTGCTTGCCCCCTCACTGTACCAAGGGCTCAGATGAGTTGGACAAAGCCAAACTGGTGATGTGCTTTGAGAAGGGACACTGCTGCTGGGCTGAGTGCAGCCCCACGGCAAAATGTAGGGCAGTCGCTTTGGGTCAGAGAGACATCAAGAGGGCAAGCAAGCCTCCCAGAGAGAGCATCGTGGCTTCATGGCTTTTGCAGGTGAGGCAATGTGACAGTAGTTAGAGGGCTGAGCTTAGAATCAGAAAGAGCAGTGTTCAAATCCTGCTTCCAACATTTCCTAGCTCTGTGGATCATGGGCAAGTCCCTTTATGTTTCTGAGCCTCAGTTTCTTCATCTGTAAAATAGAGATAAGAATCCTACTAGAACCTACCTCACTGCATCCAGAAAGAGATTGTATGTAAAGCACTCAGCACAGATTTCTATAATATTTTAAGATTTGCAATTATTAGGATTTATTATGAGTCTGAAAGACCTGGGGCCAAATCCCACTTCTGGGATTACTAGCTGTATGACCCTGGGCAAGTCACGTAACCCTGTTTGCCTCACTTTTCTCATCTGTAAAATGAGTTGGAGAAGGAAATGGCAAATCACTCTAGTATCTTTGCCAAGAAAACCAAAAATGGAATCACAAAGAATCAACACAAATGAAATGACCCAATAACAACAAAAATTATTCTGATTTTAGGGGGCAGCTGGGAGCTCAGTGGAGTGAGAGTCAGGCCTAGAGACGGAAGGTCCTAGGTTCAAACCCGGCCTCAGCCACTTCCAGCTGTGTGACCCTGGGCAGGTCACTTGGCCCCCATTGCCCACCCTTACCACTCTTCCACCTATGAGAAAATACACCGAAGTACAAGGGTTTAAAAAAAAGAAGAAAAAAAAGAAAAAAAAAAAGAAAAAAAGAACAAAAAAAATTATTCTGATTTTAGGCAAAGAGGAAACTGAGTCTCAAAGAGGTGAAGAGACTAACCCAAGGTCTCATGGGTAACATTGTTACTAATATTAACTATAATTATTCATCACATTTATTAACAATAATTATTAACAATTATTTTAATAGACATTTGTTAATAATTGTTAATTAAAAGATATAAATATGGACAATAATTATTAGTGAAGAAAAATCTTTAATTAAAACATCATTAAACATAATTATTAACTAACAATTATTATTAACAATAATTACTAATAAGTATTAACAACAATAATAACACCATAAAAATGATAGAAATGAGATAATAAGAATAATAGTGATAAAAGAATGAAAAGTGTATGAAAGCACTGGTATAACCTATAACAAATTATTTACTGCCTGGGAGGAAGGGATACAGGGAGGGAGAGAATATGAATCATAAAATGTCAGAAAACAATCATTAAAAATTATTTCTCTGTGTCATGGAGAAAGTTTAAAAATTATTAATGAAAAATAATTATCAATTAAGAATTGTTAATAGGGGACAGCTGAGTGGCTCAGTGGATTGAGAGATAGGCCTAGAGATGGGAGGTCCTAAGTTCAAATCTGGCTTCAGATACTTCCTAGCTGTGTGACCCTGGACAAGTCACTTAACCCCCATTGCCTAGCCCTTACCACTCTTCTGCCTTGGAACCAATACACAGCATTGATTCTAAGATGGAAGGTAAGGGTTAAAAAATTATTAATAATCATAAAATAATCTTATGAGTAATAATAATTATAAACTTATTATTAATAAGTATTGATGAGCAATAATTATTAACTATAATTACCAACAGTAATAATTATTAATAATAATAACCCCACAAAAGTGATAGGAATGAGATAATAAGAATAATAGTGGCAAAAGAATGAAAAGTGTATGAAAGCCCTGGTATAACCTACAGCTGACTAGTTCCTGCCTAGGAGGAAGGGATATAGGGAGAGGGAGAATCTGAATCATAAAATATCAAAAAACAATCATCAGAAAAAATTATTTCTACGTGTAATTGAAAAAACCCTTAAAAGTTATTTAATGAACAATAATGATCAATGAACAATGACAAAATTAAAACTTATTA
The DNA here is from genome assembly GCF_016433145.1 of Gracilinanus agilis. NCBI lineage: Eukaryota > Metazoa > Chordata > Mammalia > Didelphimorphia > Didelphidae > Gracilinanus > Gracilinanus agilis. Next base: position 168,493,157 of record NC_058133.1, read on the forward strand.
ACATTAATTATTATTATGTATATAATTATTATATATATGGTTAACAGTGATTAATATGAACAATAATAACTAATAATATCAACAACAACAATAATAACCCCACAAAAATAATAGGAATGAGATAATAAGAATAATAGTGATAAAAAATAATAGCAGGATAGTGACTTGATTTTGGACCCTTTCTATCTGGTCTCCATTGAAGGAGATGAGAAGAATGAGATGATGATGATGACAATAATAATAAAGCTTTGAAAATTCAATGTTCTTGAAAACTCAAATGATAACATCAGAGACTAATTGTTACTAACAATAACCAGCATTTATGTGATGCTTTAAAGTTTGCAATGTTGTCTTTGTACATTATATTTCAAACTATATATTACATATAATATATTTATAGTAATATAATAATAAATTATAAAATAATAGAATTATATATAAAATTTGTGTATATAAATTCATATATATGTATTTGTATATACATAATATTCTATAGCATTTGAGCCTGTGAAGAAGATAGTATAATGATTTTTATTTTCATTCTACAGATGAGAAATCTCTGATGAGCCTCAGAGAGATTAGGTAATTTGGTCAGGTTCACTGCCATAGTTATTAGGATTTGAACTCTCACCTTTCAGATTCCAATTTTTTTTAAAAAAAACCCTTACCTTCTGTCTTAGAATCAATACTAAGTATTGATTCCAAGGCAGAAGAGTGGTAAGGACTAAGTAATGGGGGTTAAGTGACTTGCTCAGGGTCACCCAGCTAGGAAGTGTCTGAGGTCATATTTAAACCCAGGACCTCTCATCTCTAGGTCTGGCTCTCCATCCACTGAGCCCCCCAGTTGTCCCACTCAGATTCCAGTTCAGACCCTCTCCAGTGCCAGGATTCCTCTGACCTCAAATCCAGCATTCTCTCCACTTCTGTCCAAGGAGAGAGGAAAGGAGAAGAAATGAAAAGGAAAGAGCATAGGAAAGGGAACACAAGCCAGAAGAATGTTGGCACCATTGGCGAGCCAGATCCAGTCTCTCAATAGCCCCATTTGGTCTTCAGACTTCCACCACTATCTTTTGTCCTCTCCAGGCAATGGAAGAGGAGCCCAGTGCCAAATTGCTAAGAGTTGACAGAAGAAGGCTAGTTCATTTCTAAAGAACAATATTTCCATTGCCTGTGCCTTTTGGAAAGCAAGATTTGCTTTGCGCAAGCTGGTTATTTTTCACATCATTTCCCTTTGTTTATGTGTAAGTGTCGTCTTTGGAAGCATATTCTACCTCTAAGATTGAAAACTTGGAGTAGGTGGTGATGGCCAGGGCTGGGATGCCCTGGGGATGGGCCTTGGGGAAATATTTGTTATTCCTGTATTTAACAGGCTGTGGCTGTGGAGGTGGGAGGGAATAAGGGCCACCCTGGGGAGACTGGAGCGCTGGATGGGAGAATGTCAGAGCTTCCGAAGGCTTTAGAATGATTCCATCCCTGTTTGGGGTGCAAGGCAGTTCTTGAGAAGCCCATAGTGGCCTTTGCGGAGGGTGGGTGGGGGGTGGGGTCCTTTCTGCTCAGCTCTTGCTCTTTCGAGATTTGGTTGACCTAAGACATGGCCAATCTTTGACTAAAGTCATCACCTCCCGAGTCCCAGCGTGGTCTGCACGTGACCTGCACGTGACCTGCAAGTGGCTCATGGGAGATCATGTGACCAGAGGGCAAGCTCTGCCAGCCCGACCAATCAGGAAAGGGGATGGGGAACTGCCGGACCCATTTTCTTGAAGGATCTTCCTAAGTTCGTAGAATTCAATCACCAAAGAGGAGCTGGGCTTCTAAGTAAGGAATTTAAGGGAATACAGCATTTTTGCATGGAGGGTCTGGAAAGATTCATTGGACCATAGATTTGGAGCTAACCTTAGAGACCATTTAGTTCAACCTTCTCATTTTGCAGATAAAGAGCCTGAGGTCCGGATGATAGTAAGTAACAGAGAAGATTGGAACCCAGGTCCTCTGACTCGATTTCCGTCTTTGGAAGGGCATGAATATATATATATATATATATATATATGGGGGGCAGATTAAAACAATTT
>NC_058133.1:168500188-168594587 GCF_016433145.1 Gracilinanus agilis
TCTCTCTCTCTCTCTCTCTCTCTCTCTCTCTCTCTCTCCTCTTCTGTCCTAGAATCAATACTAAGTACCAGTTCCAAGGGAGAAGAGCAGTAAGGGCTTGGTAGTTGGGGTTATACTTGCTCAGGATTAAATAGTCAAGAAGTGTCTGAGACCAGATCTGAACCCAGGACTTCCTTTCTTCAGACCTGGTGCTTTAGCCTCTGAGCCACATAACTGCTTCTACCATTTATTTGCATCTCCTTTTCCAGTTCATTTTGCAGATCAGGAACTGAGACAGAAAGGGTGAAGTGACTTGTCCAGAGTCACAGAGCTAGTGCATGTCTGAGATTGCATTTGAACTCAGGAAGATAAGTTTTCCTGACTCCAGGTCCAGCAGTCTATCCACTGGACCACCTTGCAACCCCAAATATAAAATAAAGGCAAAGTAGTTTTGGAAGGAGAAGCATGTGCTGCTGGGGTGCAAGTGGGGGATTGAGCTCCTTTGGAAGGCTGTGCTTGAGTTGAGTTTTAGAGGAAGTTACAGAGTCTATGACGTAGAAATGAGAAGAGTTTCTTGTTTGGGGGATGGTCTGGGCAAAGGAAAGGAGGTGGGATATGAGGGGAAAAGTGAGGGGAAGCAGAAGATGAAAAGTGGGGGGGATGAACATTATAACATATAGAATGGAAAATATACAAAGGCAGATGGAGGAAATTTGGAGTATTTTAATATTTAGGTAGGAGAATTTCTTGAATGACCCTTTTCTCTGTCTCATGAAGAGTATTGCCAAGCTTAAGAGCCATACTATATGGAAAATAGTTTCTTTCTGGGCCTTCTGGTGGCTTAAAAAAACCCTTACCAGGGGCAGCTGGGTAGCTCAGTGGATTGAGAGCCAGGCCTAGAGACGGGAGGTCCTAGGTTCAAATCTGATCTCAGACACTTCCCAGCTGTGTGACCCTAGGCAAGTCACTTGACCCCCATTGCCTAGCCCTTACCACTCTTTTGTCTTAGAACCAATACACAGTACTGACTCCAAGACGGAAGGTAAGGGTTTAAAAAATAAAAACAAAAAACCCTTACCTTCTGTCTTAGAATCCATACTAAATATGGATTCTTAAGGCAGAAGTGTACTAAGGGCTAGGCAATGTAGGTTAAATGACTTGCCCAGGGTCACTTTGCTAGTAAGGACATCCTGACTTCAGGCTTGGCACTCTATCCACTATACTATCTAGCAGCTCCTCTAGTTGCTTGTGTTACATACATATCAGCAACAGCATCATTGTTATCATCATAACTAACATTTTATTATAGCACCTACTATGTGCCAGGCACTGTGCTAAGTGCTTTACAGTTATTATTCCATTTGAGCCTCACAACAATCCTGGAAAGCAGGTGCTATTATTATCATCCACATTTTATAGAAGAGAAAGCTGAGACAAACAAGGTTAAGTGACTTGCCCAGGGTCACACAGCCAATAAGTGTCTGAAGCTGGATTCGAACTCAGGCCTTCTTGACTCCAAGCCCATTATTCTATCCATTACTCTATCAGTTCCAACTTAACCATTTTCTCTAGTGATGCCTCAAAGGCAGATTGCCCTGAGACTACCCACCATATTTCCCTTCCTTTTGGTGAGTAATGGTATTTTGAGCAGCCATAATGAAATACTCCCCTGCCTCTCTTGACTTCATTAGCTTTTGTTTGGAAATCCAGGTTTGTCTATTAGTGATGACTCACTTTCTGTCCATCATCTGATGACTCCATCATCCAACTCCCCCTCAGCCTTCTGCTTCCATCTCCTGAATCCCCTCAGTCATCTTCCATCTCTTTTCATGAGATTTGAAGGCTTCCTGCTATTTATTCTCTGAGTGACCTCAGCAAAGTCTTTGCCTCTCTGGGCCAGGTTCTTCATCGATGAAATGAAAAGCATGGATGAGGTGCTCTCCAGTGTTGTTTCTGGTTCTCAGTCTTAGAATATTTAAAGCACTCATCACTCCCTTTGTCATAATGTTTATCCTTTATATTCCCTCCTTTCAACTTGATGAGGCTGGGACAGCATAGAGCAGGGATGCCTCCACCTCAGGGAGCCTCTTGTCTCCTGACTCCAACCTGATGAGGTCTCTTTCCCTGCATCCCCCTCTGAGTGATGAGTTCCTGCCCAGAACTCCATTTAAGAAGTTGCCTAGGCTAGCTCTGTTCACTTACATCTCAGTTACACTCTTGAATTTCTAGGCTTTTACCCCTTGGTACATCCTTTCACCCCCTCTGCTTTTCAGCTCCCTTTTATGGATTGTCTTCTTCTATTAGAATGTAAGCTCCTTGAGGGGAGGCACTGTCTTTCTTTTTGCTTCTATTTGTATTCCCAGCACTTAGTACAATGCTTGGCACATAAGCACTTAATAAAGTCTTTCTCTACCAACTGTTGTCTGTCTGCTGTCTCTGTCTGTCTTTCTGTCCATCTATCTGTCTGTCTCTATCTATTTAATTGTCTAGATCTATCTGTCTGACTGTGTCTATGTCTGCCAGCCTGTCTTTATCTATCTATCTATCTATCTATCTATCTATCTATCTATCTATCTATCTATCTATCTATCTATCTGTTGGTCTGTCTCTCTCTATCTATCTGATTGTCTGTCTGGTCTATCTGTCTGTCTGTCTGTCTGTCTATCTGTCTATCTATCTATCTGCCTGTCTGATCTGTCTGTCTATCTATCTATCTGCCTGTCTGATATATCTGTCTTTCTGTCTATCTATCTATCTATCTATCTATCTATCTATCTATCTATCTATCTATCTATCTATCTATCTTTCCATCCATCCATCTATCTATCTGCCTGTCTGATCTATCTATCTATCTATCTATCTATCTATCTATCTATCTATCTATCTATCTATCTATCTTTCCATCCATCCATCCATCTATCTATCTGCCTGTCTGATCTATCTATCTGCCTGTCTGATCTATCTATCTATCTGCCTGTCTGATCTATCTATCTATCTATCTATCTATCTATCTATCTATCTATCTATCCATCTATCCATCTATCTTGCTGGTTTACTAGCTTTCTTTTAGACCAATTTAGCTACAGGCTTTGAAAAAAGCAATGACAATAGTGTTTGTGTCCATTTCTTATATTTTGCACTGGGGTGATGGCAAAGATCATATATAGTATAATGGAAAGGGGGCTAGATCTGGAATTGAAGGGACTGGGTTTGACTCCTAGCTCTGATGCTTACTACTTGTATGACCATCTTCTGCCTTCTCCTCTATTTTCTTCCTGTCTCTTTCTTCTCTTTCTATCCTCATTTCCCTCCTCTTTATCTTTTGTCTCCTCTTCTATCTTCATTCCCTCTATGTTCATATCCTGTCTTACTAACTTAGGCAAATCACTTAATTTTTCTGGATCTCAGTTTCCATATCTGTAAAATTAGAGGTATTAAATTTGGCCTGCTTCAAGAAGCCCAGCAAAATTTCTGGTGGAGTTTAAACTAGATTAAAATATTACTAGGAATTGTCTTACAAAATCAACAAAAAATGCAATACACTATAGATAATGCTAATTTATGGTTTTTCTAAGTCAATATGTAACATTAAGGATCCATTTCTATTTAAGTGTGACACCATCAGCGTAGATGACCTCTGTTATGCCTTCTAGCTCTAAAATCTATGATCCTATGAAGCCCAACAATTATACGGAAGCTATGAGCAAATGACTCCCTTTCTTCCCTGCTATCAATAATTGCATCTAGTAGTAGCAGCTGGGTGGCACAGTAGATAGACCACCAGCCCTGGGGTGGGGAAAGACTTTGAGTTCAAATATGACTGCACCTCTTAATTGTGTGACCCTGGGCAAGTCACTTAACCCCAGTTACCTCGCTCTTGCTGCTCTTCTGTCTCAGAATTGATACTGAGACAGAAGATAAGGGTTAAAAAAAAAACCACTGCATGAAGCAGAGGAATACTTAGGAGATATCGACTGCTGGAGAATTTGTGCTGAGAAGCTACTCTTTATTCACGGTGCACACCCCTGACTCAGGTCAAATCTCTCATGAGACATTGGCTTTCTAAGGAAAGGAGTGTCATCATCAGAGAACTACCTTAGAGAAATTCTTGAATAGTATGTTTAGAGAGGGGAGGAAGAATGCAATACCCTAGGCCAGGGCCTGAGTGAGGGGTGGGAGTTGGAGTTGGGAACTAAGATAGGAGAGTTACTGCAGAGGTAGAGGTGGTGCAGTGGTTAAGAATATAATTTCTGAAGTCAGGAAGACTCAACTTCCTGAGTTCAAATCTGGCCTCAGACACGTCCTAGCTGTGTGACCTTGGGCAAGTCACTTCACCACCCTGTTTCTCTCGGTTTCCTCATCTGTCAAATGAGTTAGAGAAGGAAGTGGCAAACCATTCTAGTATCTTTTCCAAGAAAACCCCAAATGGAGTTACTAAGAGTGGGACACAACTAAAAATGACCACAGCAGCAGCAGCAGAGGTTGAATTAACAAGACTTGGCACCTGAATGGATGTGGGTGAGTGATGATGGTGGTTGGAAGTCCGAGAGCTCTCCAGTAGCCATCTGGGTTCTAGAGGAGGCTGGTCAGCACAGGGAAACTATTTCTGGGATGTTCCTAGACTGGCTGTCCAGGGTTTGGTGGTAGGATGGAGAGAGACAATGTGGACCTCTCTGATGCATTCCAAACTACAATATAAAATTCACTTTTAACACACATTTGTGAGTAACTTAAAAAAACCCTTACTTTGTTAGTATCAATTCTAAGACAGAAGAGTGGTAAGGGTTAGGCAAATGGGGTTAGGTGACTTGCCCAGAGTGCCAGGAAGTGTCTGAGGTCAGAGTTGAATCCAGGATCTTTCCAATCCAGATCTGGTGCTCTATCCACTGTGCTACCTAACTGTCCCACAAGTCACTTATTGTATGCAGATCACCACAGTAGGCATTGGTAGTGTTAACAGAGGGTAGATGGCATCATCCTTGCTCTCTTGGAGCTTCTGGCCTAGTGGGGGATAAGGCATACAGAGAACCATAATATATACCACTAGTACTGGCTGGCATTTCTAATACTGTAAGGTTTTCAAAGTTCTTTACACCTATCATTTCATTGGATTCTCACAACAACTTTGTTGTGAAGTTTGTCCACAGATTTGGGTGACTCAGAGAATCTCAGAGTTATAAAGGTCAAAAGAGATAGAAATGGGATTGGAACTCGGGTTTCTCATGACTATAAGTATGGGTCTCTCTCTCTCTCTCTCTCTCTTTCTCTCTCTCTCTTCCACCCCCTTACTTTCTGTCTTGGAATCAATACTGTGTATTGACTCCAAGGCAGAAGAGCAGTAATGACTAGGCAATGGGGGTTAAGTGACTTGCCCAGGGTCACACAGCTAGGAAGTGTCTGAGGCCAAATTTGAACCCAGGACCTCCTGTCTCTGGGCCTGGCTCTCAATCCACTGAGCCACCTAGGTGCCCCCTCTCTCTTTTTTTATCATCCCATTTTGGCTTTGAAGAAAAGTTTAACCAGGCCTGGAGTTAGGAAGACCTGGGTTCAAATTTGAACTCAGACACTTCCTAGCTGTGTGACCTTGGGCAAGTTACCTGACCCTGGTTGCCTAGCCTGTGTCTCTCTTCTGTCTTAGAACTGATTTTAAGATAGAAGGGAAGGGTTAAAAAAAGATAAATTTTAGAAGGATGTTTAAACAGAGAGTTATGTGAGAGCCAAGGCAGTGGTGGAGGTAGGATATGGGGTGAAGGGTAGAGAAGGGTATCACCATGCTGTAGACGGGAATGGGATATAAGGATATCCTCTTCTTAGCTAGTGATGTGACCTTGTAAGTATTTGGCAGCTGCAACAGAACCGTCTTCAGACAAGCGTCCTCTGCCAAATCCACCTGTCTTGCATTTTGTGGCCCAAGGGCAAGCATCCTGTGCCAAGGGCTCTGGGTTCTATTTTTTGTACTATGTTCTGTCTGGACTCTTCCTGGAATGAAATCTATCTTGGCTATATGGTGAATGGCAACCTGCTCCCAATGCCCCATGTCCTAAAGGAAAGAAGTTCTCCATCTTTTTATTATTAATGATAGTTCACAATTATATGATGTTTTACAGTATATAGAGTACTCTACCCATGATAACCCTGTGAGATATAGATTGTGTGAACATTTTATACTCATTTTACAGATAAAGGAAACTAAGATTCAGAGTGGTGAACCGATACAGGACTAGTCAGTAAGTGGAGAAAGGACTTATAGCAGAAAGGGTGCTGGTTTTTGTTCAGGAAGATTTAGGTTCTAATCCTACCTCATATACTTATTGTGACCCTGGGTAAGCTACTTAACATCTCTGAGCTTTGACTTTCTCATTCATAAAATAGGATAAAAATGCCATCACGAGGTTGCTTTGAGGATCATATGAATTATTGCATGTAAAGTGCTGTAAAATATAAGCCATCACCACCACCACCTTCTTCTTCTTCTCCTTCTCCTTCTCCTTCTCCTTCTTCTACTCCTCTTTCTCCTCCTCCTCCTCCTCCTTCTCCTCTTTCTCTCTTCTTCTGGCCACGGTTTCATCACAAATAAAATCAAGAGGTTGGACTTAGTGGATCTGAAGTTCCTTCTTGATTTTTGATGCTATGATTGTGTGTGTGTGTGTGTGTGTGTGTGTGTGTGTGTGTGTGTGTGTGTGTGTGTGTGTGAGAGAGAGAGAGAGAGAGAGAGAGAGTTGATCAAAGAAAGGAATAGAGAATAGAGAAGAAAGAGAAAATGGGAAAAGGATAGAAGAAGAGAAATGATGTCAGATCTCATTTATTTGCAAAAGTGTTGGTTGGATTTGAGGAAAGGAAGCGTGCACTACAGATAAGTAACAAGGAGAAAGACAGTGCTACTTGGCAGTGAATAAGGGGCTGGTTTAATTTGCATAGCATTAATTAGCAAGAGTGTCTAATTAGGACATCCATTCCAGAGCCTTAATATTCTGCTAATGCTGAATATCAATCAATTTTGGAGTCTTCCCATGAAATTGAGGGGAAAATATTAAATTATTAAAAGAAAGTAGTCAAGAATCAATTTCCCAAGTTGTATCCACCAGAACTCAGGGAAATCTTGCAGGGGAATTAGATGCCAAAGTGAGTTAACATTGACTTTTGGCTTTTTCTGCTGATCCCATTGGACATTTCTGGTCTCAGGAAATCACAACAGACCTGCCCCAATACCTCCAAATACAACAATCAATCAACTAGCATTTAGCAAATGATTACTCTGTTCCCAGCAGGGTTGCTAAGCACTGAGGATGCAAAGGCAAGAAGGAACCGACATTACACACACACACACACACACACGCACAGAAATATCACAGATCCACGCTTGAAAACAGACATGCATATTTACACATACATTCTCACATAAAGGGTGTCATCTCTATTATCATACACATTGAATCAAGTGCAGTTACTCAATAGGTGGTTTCACATGCACTCAGAATAATAGCTACAACAATAGTATTTATATAGTGCTTTGAGACTTGTAAAGCATTTACAGATATTTCACTTAAGACTCAGTAACCCAGTGAGCTGTTGCTGTCCTTATCCCCATTATACAGATAAGAAAGGTGAGATAAACAGATTGTGACTGAGATTACAAATATATATTTGTTGTTCAGTCATTTTCACTTGTTTCTGACTCCTCATGACCCCATTTGGAGTTTTCTTGGCAAGGAGACTGGAGTAGTTTGCCATTTCTTTTTCCAGTTTATTTTATAGTTGAGGAAACTGAAGCAAATAGGGTTCAGCGACTTGCCCAGGGTCACTCAGTAAATGTCGAAGGCCAAATCTGGACTCAGATCTTCTTGTCTCCAGGTCCAGCACTCTATCCATTGTGCCATGATATACACATACACACACATACATAATCATATACATGTATGTATATAACTCCTCTCAAATCCTAATTCCAATGCTCAGAGGTGGCTTGATGTGGTGGATAGAGTGCTTGACTTGAAGTCAGGAAAACTGGGTTTAAATTCCACCTCTGATATTTACTGGCTATGTGACCATAGAAAAGTCACTGAATGTTTCGGAGTCTCAGTTTCCCCACATGTGAAATGGGCAGGGGGTTGGATTAGATGATCTCTAAAGGCTTTTCTATCTCTAAATTTATAACCCCAGGATGCTCCATTGTAGCACAGAGGTGAACTTGAGGGTTATGCCAGCTAGTTATGCAATTGCAGGTCTGACCAAGGAAGAAAAGCTTTGACTCTGAGCCCTGTGTTGGGTTTAGTGTCTAAGGTCTGGGCTAGCTAAGCCCATCATCAACAGCTTAGCAGCAAAAGATCATAAATTTTCCATCACAGCAACTCTCAAAGAGCCAAGAAGTATTTGAGTGGAAAGTATATCCACACCAAAGAAATTACAAAGTCTTGGGTGCACACACACACACTACACACACATTGCTTTTGATGTATTCTAAAGCAGGGAGCACATAGCATCTTTATTCTGGCTATTGTTTGATGTTGGTACCCTTTGTCAGCAGTACAATTCAATTTCCTCCAGGCCCCCCAAACCTTCTGAATCTCAGGGAAGGGAGTAAGAAAATCAGTCATTTAGTCAAGCAAGCATTATTTCAGCCCATGCCACATGCCAGGCACTATGTATGACACTGGGAATACCAAGATACAAATGAGACAGTCCCTGCCCTTTCGAGGCTTAGAGTCTAGACAATTAGATGGTATAATGGACTTGGAGTCAAGAAAACCTGAGTTTAAACCCTGTCTTATATACTATGTGACCTTGGGCAAATCACTGAACCTCTCTCAGCCTTAGTCTTCTCATCTGTAAAATGGGATAAAAATAGTACCTACTTCATAGGTTTGTGAGAATCAAATAAGATAAGTATCTATTTCGTAAACTGTAAAAAATGATATAAATGTAGCTCTTTTTCATTTTAACAGGGAAAAAACAGACACTTACACAAATGTACATAAATATATACAAAATCCTTATAAAGCAGATTTCAAGTCATCTTGGAGGGGAAGGCACTGGCAGTTGTGAGTGTGTGTGGATACCTAGGGAAAGTCTCACTGCTGGTTACTAGGGATACATTCTGAGGCAGCTAGGTGGTACAGTGAATAAAGTGAGAGAGCAGAAGTCAGGAAGATCTGAGTTCAAATCTAGCCTTGAACATGGACTTCTGAGCTATGAGACTCTGAGCAAGTCACTGAATCCTGTTGACCTCAGTTTTCTCCTCTGTAAAATGCATTGAAGAAGGAAATGGCAAACCACTCCGATCTCTTTGTCAAGAAACCTCCCAGTGGGGTCATGAAGAGTTACTAGCTGTGTGAGCCTAAGCAAGTCACTGAACTACTGTCTGCCTCAGTTTCCTCATCTATAAAATAGAGATAAGGGGCAGCTGGGTAGCTCAGTGGATTGAGAGTCAGGCCTAGAGATGGGAGGTCCTACGTTCAAATCCAGCCTCAGACACTTCCCAGCTGTGTGACCCTGGGCAAGTCACTTGACCCCCATTGCCTACCCTTACCACTCTTCCACCTAGGAGTCAATACACAGAAGTTAAGGGTTTAAAAAAAATAAATAAAATAGAGATAATAATAGCAACTCCCTTCCAGGGTTCTGAAGAAAAAAATGAGATAATATTTGTAAAGCATTTTACAGATCTGAAGGCACCTATAAGAGCTAGCTAATAATAACAATAATATAAAGCTTGGATGGAGTTCATAGAAGGTACAGGCGCCTTCCTTGCTCAATGCTGTGATTTCTATCTGGTTCCTTTGAAGGGTTATAGATGGCTTTTCTCTTTTTCGTTTTTGTTTTCAAATGATAAAACACATTGGAAGCTTCGGGGCCTCTGGGAAGATCTACTGTAATCATTATAATTCTAGCCTTCCCTCTGTAAACTCTGATGTTGGATGGCATAGCAATTTATAGAGCTGGATCAGAAACCAAAGTCCATCACTTTCTGCCAAAGCCCCAGAGGCGAGAGGAAACGGAGGAGAGCGCATTGTTTGAGGGGCAAATGAGGTGTGCAGCAAGCCTGTGCGGGTGGACTCGGGGCGCCTAGATGCGAGGACAGATGGCCTGATGTGGGCTGGTGTCAGTGGCTGGGTGCCAGCTTCGGTTCCCATCTACTTCTACAGCAGCTGTCAAATCTGGACAGTGCCTTGTTAGATCCAGTTTGGGGGCTGCCACTCCAAATTCTTAATGACATCTCCTGTGGCCTCCAAACAGCTGAATGTTAGACAGTTAACAAACACTTAGAAAGTGCTCACTGTTTGTCAGCCTCTGCTCTAAGTGGCAAAGGAAATAGGGCTGGAGCTCTTGGGTTAGTGGAAAAGACCTTGGATTTAGAGCAAGAAGACACGAGTTCTAGTCCTGCTCCTGAGACTTACCGTCTGTGACCTTGGGCAAGTCACCTAACTTTTCTGAGATTCAGTATCCTAGGTACAAAATGAAGCTATCTCATGAGCGTTTATCATCTTCCTTAGAGGCGTTGAACATAGAGAAGTAACATTCTCAAGAGTGGCTAGTTGAGAAATATTCAGCAAAAATAACAAAATACAATGGGATATAGATAAAGTTAATTTGTGGTTTTCTAAGTCAATATGTGCCAGCAAGGATCCTTTTTTTTTTTTTTAAACCCTTACATTTTGTCTTACAATTGATACAAATATCAGCTCTAAGGCAGAAGAGTGATGCAGGCTAGGCAATGGGGGTAAGTGACTTGCCCCACACCGCACAGCTCAGAAGTGTCTGAGGTCATATTTGAACCCAGGACCTCCCATCTCTGGGCCTGGCACTCAATCCACAAAACCACCTAGCTGCTCTTGTGATTGATTTTTAGTAACCCAAGACTTTGTGTCTACACAGACGAGCTCCAATTTCAGTTTGCTGTGCCTCCCCAGAATTTATTTGAGGAAAATCTTTGATAATAACTACATTGATAAACCCCTTTATCTTTTCATTTTACAGATGAAGAAACTGAGGCTCAGAGACCTTAGCATCATAGATTTAGCATGAAGCAAGTCTTGGAGATCAGTTGGTCCCCCCTCCTCCAATTTTATAAGACCCAGAGAAAGGAAGTAATTTGTTCAAGGATAGACCCAGGATTTGGATGCAGGTGTCCTGACTAAATCCAGAGACTCTTCCACTTTCCCACTCTGCTTTTCTGTATAACAAACCACTCCACAACCCTAACAGCTATGTATATAGCTGTAAAATGATCAGGTGCCTGAAAATCCTGTTCTCTAAGGGCTCTGTGCATAATAGGTTGCTCCTGATCCCCAGGCAATTGCTTGGAGTACTATAACCTGTAATATAATCCTAGGCAAGGTGTCTCCTTGGGAAGTGAGGTGGCACTGTGGATAGAGCACTGGGCTTGGATCAAAAAGACTAATTTTCTCGAGTTCGGATCCAGCCTCAGACATTTACTAGCTGTGTGACCTTAGGCAAGTCTCTGAATCTTATTTGCCTCAGTTTCCTCGTCTGTCAAACAAGCTGGAGAAGGAAATGGCAAGCCATAGCAGTATCTCTACCAAGAAAATCCCCAAATGGGGTCAAGTCACTTAATCTTTTTTGCCTAAGTTTCCTCATCTGTCAAATGAGCTGGAGATGGAAATGGAAAACCACTCTAGTATCTTTGCTAAGAAAACTCCAAATGTGGTCACAAATGACTGAACAACAAGAAGATGTCTCTGAGTCACTAGAATGGCATTATGAAGGAAGACTGGTGATCCAGCCTTCCCCACCTCTGGCCATGGAAGACCAATGGAATTTCCAAGACTTTTCCCAACAAGGGGCTCTTCACTTGATTCACATTTAACTTCCTTCCTCCTCTGATAAGAACAAAACAAAATTACCCGATGAAATGTGGAATCGCTGGGTCTAGAGAAGGAAGGGACTTTAGAGGCCAGCTAGTTCAACTTCCCTCACTTTACAGCTGAGGCAGCTAAGGCCCAGAGTGGGGAATGGGCCTTGTTTAGGCCACACAGCTGAGGAATGATATAACCAGGATTCATAGCCAGCATTCAGCCAGCCTTCCTCTGAAAGAGGTCAGTGCTGAGTTCTGTTGTTCTTAAAAATGATTGAAATCAAATGAGAAGTAATTCCTGGATGTGTCTGCCTTTGAATGCTTATTGCTGCATCAGTGAAAATTGTTAAATGAAAAAAAAAAGTTAGCTGAGAGGGCAGTTAGAATGCTCAGTGGATTGAGGGCCAGGTCTAGAGATGAGAGGTCCTGGGTTCAAATCTGTCCTCAGGCACTTCCTAGTTCTATGACCCTAGGATGTCACTTAACCCTCATTGCCTTCTGCCTTAGAAGAACACATAGTATTCATTCTAAGATGGAAGGTAAGGGCTTAAAAAACAAAAAGAACTATTAAATGAGACTGTTTTAGTTGTTATTGAGGTGTGTCCCACTCTTGGTGATACCATTTGGGGTTTTCTTGGCAAAGATACTGGAGTAGTTTGCCTTTTCCTTCTCTGGCTCATTTTATAGATGAAGAAACAGAGGCCAACAAGGTTCAGACACTAACCCAGGGTCACATAGCTGGTCAGTGTTTGAGAACAGATTTGATCTTAGGAAGACAAACAGGATTCAATGACTTACCCAGGGTCACATAGCTGGTAAATGTCTGAGGCTAGATTTGAACTTAGGAAGATGAGTCTTCCTGACTTGAGGCCTGCTACTCTATCCATTGTGCTGCCTTGCTATTCCTAAATGAGTCATGTTGGTTTGTCTTTGATGCCTCCCTTTCCTTTACCTCCTATACAGTTTTTCTGTCCTTTCTCTTAGATCTTTCCCTTTTCGTTCCCTATCACTACCCTCCTGGCCCCTCAGGTCCTTAGGGCCTCTCACCTGGCTTTTTGCAAGTCTCCTTAGGGCTCAAATGGAGTCTTATTCATACCTCTTTATCCACTGAAATTCCCTTTTATCCTTCAATAATTCAGGGGATTCAAGGGAGGGGTGGGGAATCTATTCCCTCTAACAGTGCAAACTTCTCCATGTCTCTTCCTAGGGTTATTGTAGCCTAGAAAAATTAAATGCCCTGAGGCCTACCTTGTGATGAAGAGCATTTCCAGACTTAAGTCCAGTGGTTCTCACTTGACAGATATACAGGCTGCCTCAAAGCTTTTCTCACTGGGGAGGATCAGCCAGAGCTCATACTCTGCTGGCCTACCCTTTGAGAACAAGGGACATTTAAGTGGGAAGATAATCTTGGCTGTATCCTGTGGCCAGAAAAGGAGCGGGTGGTAGCTCTGACACACAACCGGGGTCTTTCCAGGGCACCTCATTATAGATCCATGTTGCTACAAGGTGCAGGAGGAGGCCTTTGGTGGAAAATTCTAATTTATATTATTATTGTTTGTACACATCTTAGTTTTCCTAGTAGACTGCAAGCTCCTGGTGAGCAGGCATGATGTATTTTTTTTAACCCTTATCTTCTATCTTGGAATCCAATTCTAGATATATTGGTTCCAAGGCAGAAGGGCAGTAAGGGCTGGGCAATGGGGGTTAAGTGATTTGCCCAGGATCATACAGCAAAGAAGTGTCTGAATCCAAATTTGAACCTAGGACTTTCCATCTCTAGGCCTGTAGGCATTATATCTTTTTCTCTTTTTTAAACCCTTACCTTCCACTTTAGAATCAATGCTATATATTGGTTCCAAGACAGAAGAGCAATAAGGGCTGGGCAATGGGGGTTATGTGACTTGCCCAGGGTCACACAGCTAGGATAAGCATTATATCTTAATCATCTTTCTATCTCCCTCAGTGTTTTTTTGTTTGTTTGTTTGTTTTTTACTTGTAGAAGGCTATGTATTAAGTGTCAGTTAAGGGAATGAAGGAATAAACGAAGACTAGGCAGGTTTCAGTGTTGTCTCCCTGGTGGACTAGGGGAGCGACTAGATGACTGAGATGACTTCCAGCCTTATGAGCTCATTTGTTATTTTCCAGTTGGGATCTAGTGGAAGGCAGTGTTGAATGTTCCTTGGCTTACCCTGTTGGGGGAGCTGACATTTAACAGAGAATTCAACTAGTCCTGTGTCAATCTTAGTCATCAAAAAACTACAGATTTCCAGCTCAGGACCAAGAAGCTGGGCCTTCACTAGGGAAGGATGACCAGGACTTCTCTCCAGGGCACCTAATTTGGAGGGCCTGGACAGGACCTGAAGGCCTTCAGCTGTATCATCAATCAAGTTTAGCACCTTGTTAGCAAGAATGATAGGAAGCTACTCAGGGGTGGGCTGAAATGAGAACTTTTCTGGCCCTTCCCTGCTTCCTAACCCTTCATTTTTAGGCAACTGTCTTCCCTAAAGCAAGTGGCCCAAAGCTCTGCACTCACCTTTGGGTTAATGCAGTCTCTTCTTCCCCATCTGAGGCCATAGTTGAGCCCCCAACACTATTTCTGCTCCATGCCCCAGGCACAAACATTTCTAGTTATGGCTCTGCCAAGAAGCCCAGAAAATCAATTCCAATTTTTATTGAACAAAAAGCCTTTCTATTTCAATCTTTCATTCAGCATTCAATAATACTTATTAAACCGTCACTGTATGCACAGGCTCTGCTGGTCAGGGAAGGGCAGAGTCAAGGTTTAGATAAGATATAGAACTCAGTAAGCCAGTGTCCTCTGTTCTGATCTCTCTTTCTTTATTTTAAAATTCATTTAAATCTATTATTTTTATTTTAACATTTTATTAAATATTATTTAATTTAGGGGGCAGCTGGGTGGCTCAGTGGATTGAGAACTAGGCCTAGAGACAGAAGGTCCAAGATTCAAATCTGACCTCAGACATTTCCCAGATATGTGACCCTGGTCAAGTCACTTAACCCCCATTGCCTAGCCCTTACTGTTCTTCTGCCTTGGAACCAATACACAGCATTGATTCTAAGACAGAAGGTAAGGGTTACTTTAAAAATTATTTAATTTAAATTTAAAATATTTTATTTTATTATTTATATTTTTATTTGCTTATCATTATTTTATTTTTATTACATTTGTTTTATATTTATATTTCTTTATTTTAAAAAGTTTAATTTAATATTTTATTTTATGATTTAAAATCTATTTTAATAGCATTTAATAAGAAGTAATGTTTATCATTAAAACAAAACAAAATTATTATTAATTAAAAATTAAAATTTATTTTCAAAACACATACATTATTAAAAATCATCTTAAATCATTTCAATGGATTAAAAATAACTTTTGTGGGTATGTCTTTAATGGCATACCATGGAGAATATGGGCAAAATTATCATCTCTAGGGCATGAAGAGTGCTTCCAGAGACTTCACTGACCCAGAATATCTGCCCTGCCTCTGATCTGGGTGGAATCATTTAAGTGAGAAGATAATTCTGGCCAAGGTCAGAAAAAGAGGGAGTAATAGCTCTGACAGAATACCTTTTCCCTATTTCACAAAAAGCCAGGCAAGTTGGTGGCCTCTCTCTACGTCTTCTTTACCCTATCTTTTGAAAAGGCAGAAATAGTCGAATGTCAGGCAATTTTTGCCCCCAAAGGGCCTAGAGTGGTGATGACGGGAAGAGGGGAAAAATATGAACCACGTCCCTAAACTCCTCCCCACAAACTAGTGAAGTTCCCCAGAAGCATCTAGAGTCCTATAACAAAAAAATGATGGAAATTCCTAGCTTAAAATCTCTGGAATCCTTCCCCAGTTCATTCTCCTTAGAAGTCGTGTGAGTTTTCTAGGTTAGTGGTTCTCTAGCATGGTCCTGGGAGCCCTGAGACCCTTTCAGGGAAGGGGACTTGGACCCAAGTCTTTTTGACTCCAGAAGTGACAAGTTAAACCTTGTGAGGAAGATACTATGATTTTTCTCATTATAGATGGGGAACTTGAGGCTGAGAGAGGTCAAGTGATTTGCCAGGTAGCTGGTAAGTGGTCTGGGGGCAGGATTTGAACTCCTGGGGCAGCTAAGTGGAACAGTGGATAGAGCACTGGGCTTGGAGTCAATAAAATTCATCTTCTTGAGTTCAAATTTGGCCTCGGACACTTAGTAGTTGGGTGATCCTGGGCAAGTCACTTAAACCTGTTTGCCTCAGTTTCCTCATCTGTAAAATGAATTGAAGAAGGAAATGACAAACCACTCCAGGATCTTTGCCAAGAAAACCCTAAATGAGGTCACAAAGAGTTGTACATGTCTGAAAATGACTAAATAGGAACAAAATCTTCCATCTTCCAAGTCCAACACTTTATCCACTTTCCCACCTACCTGCCTTAATGAATTAATGACTGTTTACAAAGGAGGGAGGTTTTATTTTGGTTCAGGGGACAGGGGATGCTCCCTACCTCCCATTCCAGGGACATAGTGGGTAAGACCAGAGCAAAGGAGTTGAGGTCAGAATGCCGCCAAGGAGTCATAGTCCAACTTCTCCCTTTAAGTGGGCTCTGGCTTGTTTGTTTGTTTGTTTTGCTGTAGAATTCCAATCTTCTTGTCTACCAAATGCTGCCCATTCTGCTCTTCTCTTCTTACTCACAAATCTTTTCTTTGAGCCATAGGTTAGAAGTGAAGACAGGGTGGTATAATGGAAATTTGGTTTAGGGGACTCAAGTTCAAATCCTGTCTCTGCCACTTGCAACCTATGCAACTTTGATAAAATTATTCAACCTCTCTATGCCTCTGTTTCCTCATCTGTAAAAATGAAGGGAGTTAGATTTAATAGCCTGTAAGACCCTTTTCAATTCAAATTCTAAGATCTTATGAAAGGAGGTTTTAGGAAGTAATAGGCTATTTCCAAAAAGTTCCAAAGTCATTCCTACTTTTTAGAACCTTCTGAAATATTATACTCCTCTGGGCACCTGGTGTGCAGTCAGAAGACTTTGAGCGACTCTGCCTTACTTAAATCCAATTTATGTGTGAGTCAAAAGACATCACCAGTGATGTATATGATTTTTGATCCTCTTCAAAGTACAAAGAACAATAACCAACCAACCAACCAACCAACCAACCAACCTTCCCCTCTTATCCTAGAGTAAAGTAAGATTGTTCCTTCCACCTTACCCCGGCTTCTCTCATCTTCTAATTTTCTCTTTCATTTTTCCCTTTCAGGATTCCATGTTTTCTTTGGCCCTGAAATGCCTTATCAGTTTGTCTACCATCATCCTTCTGGGTTTGATCATCGCCTACCATACACGGGAAGTCCAGGTAGGCATCTTTTCCTCCCATCAGTTTTCATTCTAAACTGCTGAAGTCATTGGTACAATCCTTACTTAATCTTTTCTCAGGAGGAAATCCTTCTGAGTCATGTACCTTTTACACATCAGGTTCTTGGTGCCTTCCCTCATATCCACCCAGAATCTGACCCCAAAAAACATGAGGGAATTTTCAATCTCCCTGTGGACCTGGGAACAGCTTTGCTGAAATCCTTTTTTGAGGATTTGAGGATACCAGAGCCCAATTTCTTGGCCTGTACTTAATGAATAAGTTGTAGTACACAGATGTCATCAGCTTGAAAGGAGGTCTCCAGTGGAGTGCCCCAAGGATCTATGCTTGCCTAATGTTTAACACTTTTATCCATTCCTTGGATAAAGATATATGCATGATCATCAGATCTATAGATGATTTGAAGACCTGAGTGACAAAGTCAGGATTCAAAAGATCCTGAGAGGCCAGAACACTAGGTTGAGTCAAATAACTTATATTTGAAATTTAATAACTAATGCAAAGTTTTAACACTTGGGTTCAAAAACAACTCAAATTCATAAATTCAAATGGTGTGTATGCATGTATGTATGTGCATGGGAGGTTTAGATAGTAGTTTGACTAAGAAAGATCTGGGGGTTTTAGTGGACTACCAGTTGAGTCTGATACAGCTGCCAAGAAAATTATTGCCATCTTAGAGTATTATCAGAGGTATGGCATTCAGCCTTAGAATGGACTTAGGGCCAGCCAGAATACTGTGTGCCGGTCTAAGATAGCCATAGATAAGATGGAGGGCCTAGAATTCAAGCCCCCATGAGCAGAAGTTTAAGGAACTAAGGTTTAGAGTTATGAAAAGAAGACTTGGGGAGAGGAGAAAAAGAGAGGGGGATTGTAGCTTTCTTCAGGTATTTGAAGGGCTGTCCTGTGGAAGAGGGGTTCGCTTTGTTCTGCTTGGCCCCAGGTGGCAGGGCTAGGGGCAGAGGGTGGATATTTCAAAGAAGTCAATTTAGGCTTGTCTCTGGAAAAAGCAAGAACAAAGCTCTCCTATAGTAGGCTGGGAGCCCCTGGAGTTAAGTGCATTCCCCCCTCCCCAGAAGGCGTCAGAGACCAGAGAACTACTTGTCTCCTGAGTTGGAGAGGGAATTCTTGGTCAGGTAGGAGTTGGACCAGTTGACTATTGAAGGTTCTCCTCATTCTAAGATGCTTCTGTGATGGTGTGATGCGATGCTATAGCAATAATAGGGTTTGGGATGGATTTTTTGGAGGAGGCGAAGGAGAATGGAGATTACCATGCCCTGCTGGTACTTTCACCAAACTCCCTTGGATGAGGTTCAAGATGGATCTGTCTTGTATTGAATCCCAGAATAAGTTTATAGCAGATTACTCTAGGAAGCCCTTATATCTTCTGGCAAGGGTTGTTTTCTGGTCAGGATGAAGGTCTTACGAGGAGGAAAAGGAACTGTTCCAACTTCTGCTGCTCATGAGTGACTTGGCAACCAGGAGGTACATTGGTGGGAACTTAAAACCCCCTACCATCTTGGGTTGCCTGGATATGAAGATCATTTCTCTTGGGCTTTGGGATCAGGAGGAAGGCAGCTGGAATAAGCTGGCCAGGTCTGCTGTGGAATTGGAGTGGAGCTACCCAAGATAACCTGGATCCTCTGACTAATGGAAGGCAATGACCAAGCTCATCTCTGAAGCCCCAAAGTATGTGTGTATACCTACATTCTTACATACATACACACATGCACGCACCTGCCTATGAGGCGAGAGAGCATTCCAGGCATGAGGGACAGCTACATGACATGGAATAAATGAATGAATGAGTGAAAAAGCATTTAAATGCTTTCTGGGTCAAGTGTGCTAAATGCTGGGGATCCGACATGGAGTGTGGGATGTAAGGAACGGCAGGAAAGTCAGTTGTCTAGATTCAAGAGTGTGGATAAGGGTAATGTGTAATAAGGCTGGGGCTAGGTTCCGAAGGACTTAAAAGTCAAAGAGAAAAGTGTATGTATGTGTATATTTGTAAATGCGTACACATGTGTGTAAATGCACATATATGTATATAAGTTTGTATGTGTGTATGTACACATCTGTGTAAATGCATAAATATATGTTTAGAGAAAGTGTTTCTAGATATATGTATACACATATATGAGTACATACATCCCTTTCCACCTACACATACACACACACATATATATATATACACACATGCACATTTTTCCATATACATATATCTATATATATCTGTCTCTATAAAATAATATAATCTATAATATAAAATAATGGGAATAAATAATTTACTCTAAATAAAACAATGGGAAGGAACGGTTGGATTCTGTTGACTGGGGGGTGATCTTGTCCGGCCATCTCCCCTTTAGGAAGGCCACTTCGGGAAAGATGGGGAGGCTGTATTGGATCGGGGAGAGGCTTGAGTATGGGAGGCCAAGTAGGAGGCCATTGTCATAGTCTAGGCGAGAGATGATGAGGGCTTGGCTAGGGGAGTGGAAAGGAGACAAATGTTAGGGAGGCAGAAACGAGAAGGTTTGGATAACCGCATGGATAGGGGAAGTGAACAAGAGAGAGTGAAGGTGCTGAGGAATCAATACATCAAGTTCTGTCTAAGTTGGATGACTAGAAGGATGCTGGTATTCTCCATTGAAGTAGGGGAGCTTGGAACAGAGAGTGGGTTTGGAGATAAGGCGAGTCCTGCTTTGGATATGTGGAGTTTGAGATGCCTGAGGAACATTTGTTAAAAATGGGAGGGCAGAAGTGTTTGGGTGGCTGGGTGGGACTTTCCCTTTGGCAAAATTCAAATAATACAAGCAGAGCAACGGCAGAATATATGTCAAAAATACTGCTGTGATGGGACAGCTAGGTGGCTCAGCCAGGCCTAGAGATGAGAGATCCTGAGTTCAAATCTAACCCCAGACCCTTCCTAGCTGTGTGATCCTAGACAATTCACTTAACATCCATTGTCAAGCCTTTACTGCTCCTCTGTCTTAGATCTGATACATGGTATTGATTATAAGACATAAGAAAAGGTTTTTTGTTTGTTTGTTTTTTAAATACTGCTTATGGTAAACTCATTTAGTGTATTGTATTGAGAGGTGGTGGGTGGTATAATGTAATAAGCAGTAAGAGCAATGTAGAGTCAAAAGCCTTGGATTCAAATTCTCCTTGTGTTACCTTGGGTAATTCCCTTCATTTCTTTGGACTGCAAAAATTCACTTCAGTAAAATTAAGGCATAGAGTAGATGATCTTCAAAGTACCTTCCAACCAAAGGTGTGTTGGTAAATGTTTAACAATTGGCTACTGAAAAAATATATGCACTACGTACGTTTAAGTTTAATCTGCATTCTTAAATTTTTCTTCATTACTTTCTTAAGTCTAGACAATCAATAAAATAATAATTCAAAACTTGATTTGTAGCATTGGTCATTTTCGAAGGGGTGTTATTTCTCACACTGCAAATTTAATGATTGGCTCTTATTAGTCAGCTTGAGTTGGCTCCATCACAACCCTGATTCAATTTGAAATCTTTAAGCTCTAGACCAGTGATTCCTAAAGTGGGCGGTACCGCCCCCTGGTGGGTGCTGCAGTGATCCAGGGAGGTGGTGATGGCCACACTTTTTTTTTGTATTACATTCTATTCTGAGTTCAATAAATAGTTTCATAATTTCCAGGGGGCGCTAAGTAATATTTTTTCTGGAAAGGGAGCAGTAGGTCAAAAAAGTTTGGGAACCACTGCTCTAGACTATCTTTTGTGGCTAGATATCTGATTGGCAACACTCCTCTCTGTACCTCACCCATTTTGCTGTGACCAAACATATTTTTTTTCTTTCTTAAAAAGATATTTTATTTTCCAAATTACATATAATAACAATTTTCCACAGACATTTTCTGAAGTTATAAGATCCAAATTGTCTTCCTTCCTCCCTTCCCTCCCCTATCCTAGAGATGGTAAGCAATTTGATCTGGGTTATACATGTATCATCATGTAAAACATATTTCCATATTTTTCATTGTTGTAGAAGACTCATATAAAACCCAAACCTCCAAATAAAAACACAAAGAAAGTGAAAAACCACATGCTTTGATCTGCATTTCTTCCAACAGTTCTTTCTCTAGAGGTGGAGAGTATTCTTTTTTCTAAGCCCCTCAGAATTGTCCTGGATCTTTGTATTGCTGAGAGTAGCAAAGTCTTTCCCAATTGATCATTCCCCAGTGTTGGTGTTACTGTGTATAATGTTCTTCTGGTTCTGCTTATTTCACCCTGTATCAGTTCACATAGGTCTTCCCAGCTTTTTTTTATTCATTTTTTCTTATGGCACGATAGTATTCCATCACCACCATATACTACAATTTGTTCAGTCATTCCCCAATTGATGGACACCCTCTCAATTTCCGATTCTTTACCACCACAAAAAGAGCTGCTACAAATATTTTTGTACAAGGAGATCCTTTCCCCCTTATTTTGATCTATTTAGGATACAGACCCAGTGGTGCTATTACTGGATCAAAGGTTATACAGTTTGATAGTCTAGTTCCAAATTGCCCTCCAGAATGGACCAACCTATTTCTTAACCTAAAAAGTGGAGGGCTGGTGCTATTCTCACTCATTTCTGTCTTCCAATACCTCTCATCTTGTTGCCCATCTCCTTTCCCTCCCCCTCCACACCTGGTGCCTTCTACTCTGAACTTGGAATCTGAGGTCTAATTCCATGCCGATGGGGTTCTACCACAGCTTCTTAGCAGTTGACATTCATTTATTCATTCATCAAACATTTATTAAGAACCTACTGTGTTCAGTGTCCCATGGCAGACATTGGGAAGATTCAAAGTAAAAGTCTTTGCCTTCTTTGAGCTCAGAGTCAGGAAGGAAATAAGACCCAAACACATCATCATAAAAACAATCGTTAAATGATAAATATGTTCAATGCAGAACAAAATGACAAGTGAGGTTCAGGGTGAAGCTTGTGACCCACAGAGGAAATCAGAGAAACTGATACAGGAAGTGTCATTGACAAACTGATGGAGCACCCAACTCTCTCTATTGGTCTGCCTCTATGTTTCATTTCTCACCTGCTGCTTTTTGAAGAAAATGATTTTTTTTATCAATAACTTCTAAAAAATGGCTATAACTTCCCAATAACCTCCTCACTCCCCAAAATTTTTTGTCTGTGGCAAAGAAGTTCAGTTAAGAAAAAAACCAACCAAATGGGGGCAATTAGGTGACCCAATGGATAGAGCACCAGGTCTGGAGTCAGGAGGACCAGGGTTCAAATCTGGCTTCCTAGCTGTGTATCTCTGGGCAAGTCACTTACCCCTATTTGCCTACTCCTTGACCTTCTGTCTTAGTTATGCTAAGAGAGAAAGTAAGAGTTTAAAAAAATGAAAAAAAACAAAAAACAAAAAACAACCAACCAACATATAAGCCATGTCTGCTACACATGCCTCATTCCACACCTGTAGTCCACCACTTCTCTATGGAGATGGGAGAGATAAACTTCCTCATTACTTTTCAGGAATCAAAATTGGCAATTTCATTGATTGGAGTTCTGAAACCTTTCCTTGCTCTTTTCCTTTATATCACTAGGGTCATTAGAAATTATTTGCTTGGTTTTGCTTGCTTCATTTTCTATTTATTCATACACGTCACCCCAAGTTTCAAATGAGATAATATTTATAAAATGTGTAGCAAGGGGCAGCAAGGTGGCTTAGTGGATAGAAAACCAGCTCTAGAGACAAGAGGTCCTGGGTTCAAATTTGACTTCAAATTCAACTTCCTAGCTGTGTGACTTAACTCTGATTGCCAAGTCCTTACTGCTCTTCTGTCTTAAACTGATGCTTTGCATCTATTCTAAGACAGAAGGTAAGGGTTATAAAATAAAGTGCTTAGCCAAGTGACTGGTGTTAATAGGCATTAATAAATACCTATTTCCTTCCCCTTCCCTTCTTTGAATCCTTCATATTTGTCATTTGTGATGGTGCCAGAATATTTCATCACATTCATGTACTATAACTTGTTCATTCATTCCCCAAATGATAGACATCCTCTGCTTCCATTTTAATTTTTGCTGCCTTGAAAAGTGCTACTATAACTATTTTTGTATACATGAAATCTTTTTCTCTGATGTTGACCCCTTTGGGCTCTATGGGCCAAAAGTGTATATACAGTATAGTGACTCTTTTTTTTTTTAAGAATATAATGCCTCCTGATTCCAATTTGTATCTCCAGGGACCAATTCTGCCATCCTTCACCATCTTACTCCCGCTTCTAGCAAACTCCTCCCTGGCACTTGGATGGTGGTAACCCAACTGGGTGACTGACATGGGAGAAAGAATTTGAGGAAAGAGGGAAGTGAGGAGGGATTCTCTGATTTCCAGTAATTGTTGGGGAGGCCTCAAGGTCATAGATTTATGGTGAAGGGTTTAGAAAAATCCCCTTTGGGGAGGATTTTCTGTTGACTTTTGGTTTCTTTCAGGCTAGTTAGAGAAGTTTGGGGGCTGGTGTTAACAGAAGTCTGTTACCATCTCTGACCTTCTTTTGCCCTTCCATCCCCCTGCTAGGGGGAGATTCATAAGAGAAAGGCAGTAAAATATGATATGAAAGAAGAATGAACAGGGGAGTCAGGAGACCTGAACTAAAATTCTGGAACTGATACTTCCTATATGAGTGCCTAATATATCTAAACATCTCTTTACTTGTCTGACCCTCAGTTTTCTCATCTATAAAATGATGATAATAAGACTTAGACTACTCCCCAGGAGGGTTTAAAGACATCCTTAATATAAATGTGAGCTATCATTGGAGTGTTGGTCTGGAGCTTGGTCAGCCATAGAAGATGCCAAGGTCATCCACTGTGTCCTGTGCCATCACCAATCATCCGAACTTTTGTCTTGCCACTGGACTTGGATCACTCTGAGAGTGAGTTTAATGACTTTGTGCATCTCTGCCTCTCTTAAATCCACCTCACTCACAAGTCAAGACATCACTCTCAGGATGTCAGTGGTTCTCTTCAAAATGAAGGCTGAACAATAATCATAAAAGCTTCTCCTCAGTTTTCTTCCTCCTCTCCCCTCCCCCAAAGTTCTAAGCTCCCATCCTGCTTGATTTTCTCTTTGTCTCTCCCTCACTTGCCCTTTTGTTTTCTAGCTCACAAGTTGACCTTGAATGCACAGGCAAAAGGGAACTTGGAACTTTGGAGATAATATTGGATATGAAGTCAGAAAATCTGGGTTCTAGTCCCACTTCTTCCAGCTACTAGTTGTGTGACTTGGAACAAGTTCTAAGATCACAGACCTAGAGGCACAGCTAGATAGCACAGTGGATAGAAAGCTAGCCCTGGAAATGAGAGGTCCTGGAGTCAAATTTGATCTAAGATACTTCCTGGCTGCGTGACCCTGGGCAAATCACTTAACCCTGATTGCTTAGCCTCTGCCACTCTTTTTTCTTAGAAATAATACTAAGACAGAAAGTAAGGGTTTTTTAAAAAAAGATCATAGACAGTGCTAAAAAGAACCTCAGAAGATATCTAGTCTAACCTCTTCCTTTTACCTATGAAGAAACTGAGGCTCAGGGAGATGAAGTGACTTACCCAAGGTTAGACAGGCAGTAAGTTTCAGAGGTAGGATTGGAATCTAGGTCCTCTGACTTCTGGTTTCATGGTCTTTTCACTATATACTGCCTTCTCTGCAAAATGAGGTAACAAAAAAATTCTTACCTTTTTTCTTAGAGTTGCTACTAAGTATTGATTCTAAAGTAGAGGAAGGGTAAGGGCTGGGCAATTGGAGTTAAGTGACTTGCCCAGGATCACACAGCTAGGAAGAACCTACGGTCAGATTTGAACCCAGGACCTCCAGACTCCAAACTTGGTGCTCTATCCATTGTGCTACCTAGCTACCCTTAGGAAGCCTCCTTTACTTACCTCAGAGCATTCAATATAACAACCATTATTAAGTATATAGACAGTATATACAATGCATGTGTCAGCTCTGGGTGTGAAAATTTAAAAAAAAAGATGCAGCCTTTGTATTTAGGGATCAAAGAAGATAATCTATGCAAAGTGATTTGTAAACTGTAAGTCACTGTACAGATGGGGAGCTGTGCTGATTAGTCTCTGGCTAGATCCTGGCACACGGAAGGGGGTTTCTTCTACCCAGGGTTAAAGGAGGGAGTGAGCATCCCCACCTGATTCCTTTGGTTTGAGTTTAGGACTTTTTACCCAGCTTTACTTTAGAGAAGAAAAGTTTTGGGCACCATCATTACGGTGTTCAGTTTGCTAAGTCATACTGATCCTCCTTCCTGCTGGACCAGCAAGGGCTATTCTGCCTCCCTGCTGGTTTCCTGACAATGTCCTCCTAGTTGTAGTACTGTATTCAGCCGCTAGGTGGCACAGTGGATAGAGCGCTGGTCAGGAGTCAGGAAGACTCATCTTTCTGAGTTCAAATCTGACCTCAGACGCTTATTAGTTGTGTGACCCCGGGCAAGTCCCTTAACCCTGGTTGCTTCAGTTTCCTTTGCTATAAAATGACCTGGAGAAGAAAATGGCAAACCATTCCATTATCTCTGCCAAGAAAACCCCAAATAGGGTCAGGAAGAGTCAGACACAATTGAAAACAACTAAATCATAACACTCAATATCACTTTCCTCATAGATAAAATCAAGGGATTGGACGGAATGACCTTTCATTTCAAGTCCCTTCCATTGGTAGCATTCTTCTCCACTCTGAGCCTCCTTTTCTTCTTCTGTTAAATGAGGATGATAACATCCATACTCTTACCTCCTAGGGCTGTTGGAAGGAAGACACATTGCAAATTTCAACACTGGACAGAAATGTGAATTGGTAGCATTATGATGTTTTTAAGAATATATCCCAAGCTTCTTTCTCATTCCAGCATTTTGTATTCTATGTCCTTACATTTTAGGTTCTAAATTCTCCTCTAGTTTTAATATGGGCTCATAGATCCTGAGCTGGAAAGGACTTCTGAGCACTTTTGTTCCAATTCCCTCAATTTGCAGCTGAGAAAACTAAGGCCCAGAGAAGTTAAATGCTTTGCCTAAGGTCACACAGGGAGTAACTAAGTGTTCTATATTCTAACATTCTATATTCTAAGCTCCTTTCAGCTCTTAAACCCTATGCTCCATGTTATAATATTTTGTTCTAAGCTCCCTTTTTGCTCAAACTTCACTTGTTCTATGCTGTTAAACTTAAAATCTTATGATCTATATTCGAATATTCTTTGTTCTAAGCTCCCCTCTAGCTTATATTCGATGCTGTTAAATTCTAAGCTCCCTTTCAGCTCTTATACCCTGTACTTTAATATTCTATGTTCTAAGCTCCTTTCTAGCTTGAACATTCCATATTTGTTGCTGCTAAATTCAAAGCTGCCTTTCAGCTTTTATATCCTCTGCTCTAATATTCTATGTTCTAAGCTTCTTTCTAGCTTGAACATTCCATGTTTTCTACTTCTAAATTCTAAGCTGCCTTTCAGCTCTTATATCTTATACTTTATGTTTTAATATTCTGTGTTGTAAGCTCCCTCCTACCATTAAGATTCTGTACCCCATGATCTTATATTCTAAGCTCCCATCCAGCTTTAGCATTCTATGTTCTAAGTTACAACATTCTATGTTCTAAAGTCCTTTCTGGTTTTAATAGTTCATGTTCTAATCTTTTGTGTCCTACATTTTAATATTCTGTGCTATCTTCTATAATACCATGAAGGTATTTAGGATCCAAAGGTAAGGAAATGTCCCAGGGTGCCTCTTTCCAGTAAAGGAAGTCTCACCTCTGGGATGGCTCAGAAGCACAGCTGCCCAGCTGTGCTCTTGCAAGTTGAACTGTCCTGCCCGGTGGTAGACCCACAGAGAAATTCTTAAAGCAGCAGAAGGCTTAAAGAAGAGGGCTCTATTGGGGACAGAGCCAGTACAGAAAGGGTGCCTGGGAAGCCTAGAAAAATATAATTCCGGAGGGCTGTCGTCCTTTACCAAATGAACATCCATCTCTGGCTCCACTTTAATTAATGTTACATTGATTGATCATAGGATTGTATGGGAAATTGGAAATAGGGAACGTGTATAGGCTGGGCATCTGGGGCTCCAAGTTCTATGAATGGCCAAAGCAGCCTGTCCCTCCTTCCCGTGCCTCAGGCTCCCCATACATCATTTGAGATTGCTGCCTCTTTAAAAAATTAGAATGTGATGCAAATAGTGCCAGGGTTGGAGTGAAGACCAAGGTAGGAGCCCCAGCTCTTTCTCTAATTTATTATTGTTGTTGAGTCACTCAGTCATGTCTGACTCTTCATGACCCTATGGACCAGAGTTATCTATGGGATTTTCTTGGCAAGGATACTGGAGTGGTTTGCCATTTCCTTCTCCGGTGGATCCACTTGTGGCCGCAAGAAAATCATCCCTCCTTTCTGACTCAGTTTTCCTCATCTGCAAAATGGGAATAATTCTTGTCCTACCTTCCTCATAGTACTGTCGTAGGGAGGGCATTTTGTAAATGGTAAAGCACTATACAAAAATCAGTGATAATCTTAGTATTCGAAATCATTTCATAGACATTGTCTCCACAGTGTTTTGTGATGGAAAGAATAGGAAAACTGGGATCAGGAGGCCAGGGTCTGAATCCCAGCTCTGGTATGAGCTCTGAGTAAATGAGCAATATGAGCAAATCACATCAGCTCCATTTTCTTTTCTGTAAAATGGGCATAATGGGGGGCAGCTGGGTAGCTCAGTGGATTGAGAGCCAGGCCTAGAGATGGGAGGTCCTAGGTTCAAATCTGGCCTCAGACATTTCCCAGCTGGGTGACTGGGCAAGTCACTTAACCCCCATTGCCCACCCTTACCACTCGTCTGCCTTGGAGTCAATACAAATATTGACTCCAAGACGGAAGGTAAGGGTTTAAATAAATAAATAAGAAGTAAATAAAAATGGGCATAATAGCAGTTGCACTACTTATCCCATAGGGTTGTAGTGCCCAGAATGGCAGGTTGGGACTAGGTTAGGGCAGCAGGATTCAGAAGAAAGTATGCTGGTTTGGGAATCAGAAGAAGGAAAGCCTTTGTTTCCTTTTCCAAAGTGAAGGATTTGGGACTGGATGGCATTCGAAGGTTCCCCTCTAATTCTAAATCTATGACGTTATGGAAGATGCTAAGTGCCAAGACGAGGTGATGATGACTTCTGCTCAAAGCCTTTTTACATATGGAACTGGTTCTTCCAGACCCTGAGCCTGTCGCACTTCTATTGGTTTGTGGTGAGGCAAGATGAGGACAATTCACAGAATCTTAGTTGGAAGTGAGCTTGTATCCTCTTAGCTTAACCGTATAGGAAAATGAAACCCCTACCACAACACAGCCTATGAGCAGATATCCTGTCACTGCTTAAAGACCTCCAAAGATGGAAGACCCACTGCTCTCTCCTGAGGCATCTCATTCTATTTATTGTCCTTGTTCAGGCATTTTGGTTGCGTCCAACTCTGGGGTTGTGGAGATATTGCGGTGGTTCACCATTTCCTTTTCCAGCTCATTTTACAGATGAGGAAAGTGAGGGAAACAGGATTAAGTGATTTATCCAGGGTCACACAACTGGTAAGTGTCTGAGGCTGGGTTTAAACTCTGAAAGATGAGTTTTCTTGACTCCAGGCTATCCATCATGCCAGTTAGCTGCCCTAATTCTATTTATAGATAGTTGTGATTGCTGTTTGTTGTTAGGTTGTTTTGCAGTTGTGTCTGACTCTTCATGTTTTCTTGGCAAAGGTCCTAGAGTGATTTGATATTTCCTTTTCTAGCTCATTTTACAGATGAGGAAACTGAGTCAAACAAGGTTAAATGACTTGCCCAGGATCACACAGCTACTTAGTGTATAAGGCTAGCTTTAAACTTATAATGATGAATCTAACTGACTTCAAAACTTGTCACTCTATCCACTATGCCACCTAGCTGCCCTAATTTCTATTTATGGATAATTCTAATTGAGGCGGATTGTTGTTAAGATGTTTTTCTGTTGTGTCCAACTCTTCATGGCTCCATTTGGGAGTTTCTTGGCAGAAATACGGGAGTGATTTGCCATTTCTTTTTTCAGCTCATTTTACAGACGAAGAAATTGTGGCTTGTCCAGGGGCACATAATTAGTAAATGTCTAAGGCCAGATTTGAACTCAGGAAGATGAATCTTCCTCATCACAAGTCTGGTACTCTATCTACTGGGACAAATTGTTAGAAAGTTCAAATTTGGCCTCAGTCACTCACTAACTGAGTGGCCCTGGCCAAGTCACTTAATTTGTTTCCTTCAGTTTCCTCAACTGGAAAATGGGAATGATAATAACAACATGATAGTTATCATGAAGATCTAAGGAGATAATATTTCTAAAAGAGCTTTGCACAGTACCTGGAACACAGTAGGTGCTTAATAAATACTTTCCCCCCTCCCACCTTCCTAATGTCAGTTTTCTGCAGTTCTCAAGTTTCTTGGCTTCAGGTTCCCCATTTCCATACAGTGGGCCACTAGAGGCTCACATGGGTGCTGGGAAGAAGGTAGGGAAGGTACCACTATCCATATTTCACCCATGAAGAAACCAAGACCCAGAGCAATCGAGTGATTTTGCCAACAGTCACTGAGCTCAAGCAGCAGAACTGGATGGAGAACTGAGATCTTCACACTCGTGGTCCCAGGATTTTTCCACCAGCCTTTTTCACAGTAGAATGAGCCCTGACTTTGGCGTTAGAGGATCTGGGGTCAGCTCCCATCTCTGATGCTTTCTTATTTTATTTTAAACCCTTACCTTTCATCCTAAAATCAGCACCATGTATTGGCTCCAAGGCAGAAGAGCAGTAAAGGCTGGGCAATGGGAGTTTAGTGACTTGCCCAGGGTCACACAGCTAGGAAGTGTCTGAGATCAGGCTTGAACCCTGGACCTCCTTTCTCTAGGCCTGGCTCTCAAACCACTGAGCCACCCAGATGCCCCCTGATATTATTCATTTTAGACAAGTCATTTACTTTCCCTGAGCCTCAGTTCCCTCAAGTATAAAATGTGGGGTTTGGACTAGAGGGCCCCTCAGATCTCCTCCTGCTCTATATCTGTGATCCTGAGAACAGAAGTTTCTCCAAGACAATGTTCTAGTTTGGGTGATGTCGCTGGCTGGGGATCGCCATGGTTACGCTTCTGTTGGAGATTTTTGTTTTGTTCACTGTTTAACATTTGGGCTTAACCCTTTCTATTGACAAAAAGTGGGGTGTCAGGGGGTTGGTTTGCTCTTTTGCTCCCTTCTTCGTAGACATAAAGTATTTCATTTAAATGTTTTTATTATATTTTATTAACATAACGTGATAATAAATAATAGAATAGAATACATATGCATATATATGTACATACTATTTTATTCTATTTTATCTCCTGTCTTAGAATTGATATTGTGTATTGGTTCCAAGGTAGAAGAGCTGTAAGGGCCAGGCATTTGGGCTGAAGTGACTTGCTCAGGAGTTGCACAGCGAGGAAGTATCTGAGGCCACATTTGAACCCAGGACCACGTATCTCCAGATCTGACTCTCCATCCACTGAGCCACGTAGCTGTCCCTGATGCAAAGTATTTTTGCACCTCCTCTTGGAGGCAAGAACAAGCTGTAGCCTAATAGAAAGAGCCAATTTCAGGGTCTGAGGACCCGGATTCAAGTCAAGACTGCCATTTAGCACCTATGACTCCGGGCAAGTCACTTTACCTTGTGGGGCTTCAGAGTCTTCATTTCTAAAGTGAGGGAGCTACTTAGATGATGCCTAAAGTCCTTCCAGCTTCAACTCCTACAAGCCCATGTTCACTCCCACATTCTTGGCATTGTGGAAAAGAGTTATTTATCTGCTGACTTTAACGGTAGCCTTGATGAATAGCTGTTGCATCATATACAGGCTTATCACGACTTGATTTCTTTTCTTTTCTTTTCTTTTTTTTTTCTTCTTCAAATTTTTTTTTAAAAACCTTACCTTCTGCCTTGGAACACAGTATTGGTTCCAAGGCAGAAGAGTGGCAAAGCTTAGGCAATAGTGGTTAAGTGACTTGCCCAGGGTCACACAGCTAGGAAGGGGCTGATGGCCAGATTTGAACCCAGGACCTTCTGTCTCCAGGCCTGACTCTCAATCCACTGAGCCACTCAGCTGCTCCTCTTCTTTAAATTCTCGTCTTCTGTTTTAGTATCAGTTCTAAGACAGAAGAACAGCAAGAGCTAGGCAATGGGGGTTAAGCAACTTGTCCAGGGTCATACAGCTAGGAAGTGTCTGAGGGAAAATTTGAACCCAGAACCTCCTGCCTCCAAGCCTGACTCTCTTATCCATTGTGCTCCCTAGCTGCCTCAGGGGTTGATTTCTGACAGGTCTGACAACAGGTGTGGCGACCAGAGCCCTGAGAATGATGAGACACGTCCTCGTCCGTGGTGAGAGCAGCATCAGCGAGCACCTTCTGAATGTGTTGCCAACTTCCTTTTTGTCTTCTAGAGCCTGTTTCCTACATGGTTCTAAGGCCGGCTCTGCCCAAGCCCTGGAAGGTCCTGATATCCTTGACTCTCTTCTGTCTTTGAACTCTGGCTAATTGACAGAGAGCTGCCTCATTTTCAGTAGTTTGATGTTGATGAATGAGAAAGTCCTGGAGCTTCTTCCTCTTTCCCTTTTTGTCCTCTTCTTATTTTCTGCCTCTTAAATGTTTTTTTTTTTTTTAACCTTCCTCTTCTGTCTTAGATCAATACTATGTGTTGGTTCCAGTAAGGGCTAGGCAATGGGGGTTAAGGGACTTGTCCAGGGTCACCCAGCCGGGAGGTGCCTGGGGTCAGATTTGATCCTGGGACCTTCCTAAGGCTGGGTCTGGCTCTCCACCCACTGAGCCGCCTGGCTGCCCCTCTCCTCTCTTCCTGTGGCCCTTTCTCTGATTGCCCAGATCTGAGGGCATCTGAAGAAGAGAAGACGTGGAAAGGCATCCTGGAAGCAGATTGTGGGAGGGCAGCGCTGGCTTTGGAAAAGGAAGCCCTGAGCGCTGCTGCTTTCCACCTGGGTGACCTTACTTAGCCCCTGTGGCCTTGGGTTTCCTCCTCTTGAAAACAAAGAGCTTGGACAAAATGGTGTGCAAAGATCTTTCTCCGTTCTAAATTTCTGATCTTAAGAAGATTGTAAGTGCCAAGGGAAATTTATATTTTATTTGGTTAGCAACGAGGAACCCCGAAAGGCTTAAGAAACCCCACAACAATCCTTACTTTATGTCTAAGTAACAACTCTAAGGCAGAAGGGTAAGAGAAGTGCTAGGCAAATAGGGGTAAGTGACTTGTCCAGGGTCACATAGCTAGGAAGTAACTGAGGCCAGCTTTGAACCCAGATCCTCCCAACTCCAGGCTGGGTGCTTTATCCATCGTGCCACTTTGCTGCCCCTCAGTAAATAAATAAAAAGTAAAAAAAAAAAACCCAAACCTTTTAATAGGGAAAATACATAAGGAAACAGGAGTTTCTTGTGATCCTGATAACCTAGCCCAGAGCGTGCACTAAGAATCCATTTGCAGAGATTGTAAAATCACTTTATTTGCTGTCAGTTTTCTTTATTTCTTCTATATTGATAGCTGGGTGGTGCAGTAGATAGAATGTTGGTCCTGGAGTGAGGAAGACCTGAGTTCAAGTCTAGCCTCAGACACTAATTACATGAACTGTGACAAGTCATTTAACTCCTGTCTGCCTCAGTTTCCTGATTTGTAAAATGGGGATAATAATAGCACCTACCACTCAAGGTTGTTGTGAGTCTCAAATGAGATCATATGTGTTAACTTCCTGGCATATAGTAGGTTCTTAATAAATTCTTCTTTCCTTCTCTTCCCTTACTCACACTTGAAATGATCCACATTAATCATTCATTGGTTCAGAAATATTACTTTGAATTCTGGGATTCCTCTCGGACTCTTAAAAGGACCAATTGGCTGGGTTGTGCCTCCCTCCTCTGGCCCTTCACAGTGCTCTGTCTGTGCCTCTCTTGCTCTGCCTCGTACTATTTGTGCACTTACCCTGGAAGCTCCCTGAGGGCAGACACGGGGTCTCCTTCATCTTTGTAGCCTCTCTGATGCTAGCACAGTTTCTGAGGTACAGAAGGTGCTCAATAACTGAGAAGGGAAAGAAGGAAGGAGTTTCGTTATTCATTGCTTATCCTGGTTTTTTTTTAACTCTTACCTTCTGTCTTAGAATTGATACTAAATATTGGTTCTAAGGCAGCAATGAGGGCAGAGGGAAGTGACTTGTCCAGGGTCACACAGCTCGGAAGTGTCTGAGACCAGATTTGAACCTAGGTCTTCCCACATGTGATATTCTACCCTTTTACATAGCATCTTCAAGAAAACTCATAGACTCATAATAATAACTCCTATTTCTACATTTTAGTATTTAAAAATACTTTCCTCATCACAGCTCTGTTGCATAGGTAGTACCTGACACATTATATTAAACACTAAATAAATGCCTGTTGATTGAATTGCTCATTGTATGTGGTATCATGCCTATTTTATAGAGCAAACTGAGATTCAGATTTCTGGTGTCAAGATGTGTAGCCGTTTAATCATTTCTGACTCTTGGTGAACCCATGGACCACAGCACACCAGTACTATTCATGGGGTTTTCTTGGCCAAAAAAATACTCAAGTGGTTTGCCATTTTCTTCTCTAGAGGATGAAGGCAGACAGAAGTTAAGTGACTTGACCAGGGTCACATAACTAGTAAGTGACTAAGATTGGATTTGAA
Source organism: Gracilinanus agilis (assembly GCF_016433145.1). NCBI lineage: Eukaryota > Metazoa > Chordata > Mammalia > Didelphimorphia > Didelphidae > Gracilinanus > Gracilinanus agilis. The sequence goes on from NC_058133.1 coordinate 168,534,093, forward strand.
CTCAGGTCTTCCTGACTCTAGGTCCAGTTACTCTATCCACTTAGCTACCCAGCTGCTGCCTCCTATCTGATTTTGAGTAGATGGCTTCTGAGGCCCCTTTTAGTGTTGCGATTTTGTGCATCATACTGCCAGCAAAGTGTGCGAACTGTAGTTCTAACTGCTAATCACAGGCATGAGGAAAGCCTTCTAGGCTCTCCCCAATTCAATAGACATTTGTCCAGATTTTTTTGTTTTTTAATGGTATAACCTTTAACACATGAGGCACATTGATTTGAAGCTTTTGTGGTATGGGTAGAATTCAGTGGTCTAATTCTATTTTATACATATGTATGTAAAATATACATAATATATAAGCTAATATGTACTAAGAGAACTGAAAATAGCCTAGCAGTTATTATATAGTATTATTATATGATATATAATCATATGTTATAATATGATATATAGTTATACATAATATGATATATAGTTATATATGATATTCTATAATATTCTATATTATACTGTATCAATCTGTTATTAATTATAATATAATATAATTATAGTATATTATATATTGTTTTTATATTGTATATAACACATATATAATATGATATACTGTTATGCATAATATGATATATTATTATGTATATTCTATATTGTATTCTATAATATCCTATATTATACTATATCAATCTATTATTATATTATTATTATAGTATATTATATATATAGTTTTGTATATGGTATATAACATAATGTAATATGATATACTGTTATGCATAATATGATATATTATTCTATATTATATGCTATGTGATATTCTACAATATTCTGTTATACTCTATCGATCTATTATTACATATTGTTATATGTAATATATAATAGCTATGCTATTTTCAGTTCTCTCAATGCTTCTTGAATATGTTGTTCACACTCTTGAATTTATTAAAAACTTGGGCACCATGCTTAGCTGCTTCTTGGTCTTGTTTATCCAGTCCACGTATCTATATTTCTATTTCTTAACTAGTACCAAGCCGTTTGGGGGATTATAGTTTAGTGACAGCTGGATGGCTCAGTGAATAGATCATGGGGCCTGGAGTTGGGAAGACCTGGGTTCAAATCCAGCCTCAGACACTTCCTAGTTGTGTGACCCTGGGCAAGTTCCTTAACCTTGTTTGGCTCAGGCTCCTCATCTGTAAAATGAGGTGGAGAAGGAAATGACCAAGCACTCCAATATCTTTGTCACAAAAATCTCATGGACAGTATTGGTGTGCTGTGGTCCATGGGGTAGTGAATCATTGGACGTGACTAAACAACAATATAATTTTAGATTTGATAATGCTGGTTCCCCCAGCTTTATTACTACTTTTTTCATTAGTTTCCTATTGTTGAACTCTTGAACCTCCAAACACATGTTATTATTATTTTGTCCAGTTCTATAAAATAACTCCTTGGCAGTTTGATTAACATAGCATCAATTCTGTAAATTAATTTACATGATATTACCATTTTTATTCAATTGGGGAAGCCCAAGCAGAAACAATGAATATCATTTTTATATATGTCTTCTTTTATTTCTTAAAAAATTATTCTGGGTGGCTCAGTGGATTGAGAATCAGGTCTAGAGATAGAAGGTCCTAGGTTAAAATCTGGCCTCAGATACTTCCTAGATGTGTGACCCTGGGCAAGTCATTTAACCCCCATTGCCTAGTCCTTACCGCTCTTCTGCCTTAGAACCAATACCTGGTATTGATTCTAAGACAGAAGATAAGGGTTTAACATTTTTTTTTCTATAAGTCTTATTTAGTTAATTCCTGAATGTGCCTTAGTAGGTTAACTCTCAGGTATTTTGTGAATTTTGTAGTTATTTTGAATGGAGTTTCTCTTTCTATTGTTTCCTCCTATTTATTTATTTTTAGCCCTTTACCTTTATGTCTTAATATCAATTTTAAGTCAGAAGGTAGCAAGGGCTAAGCAATAGGGGTCAAGTGACTCGCCCAGGGTCACACAGTTAGAGACTAGATTTTGAACCCAGGATCTCTCAACTCCAGGCCTGGGGTTCTATCTTCTTAGCCTCCCAGCTGCCCCTTTTTCTTCCTGTTTAAAAAAAAAAAATCAAACCATATGGAAATGCGGCTACTTTACTTAAGTTTGTATCCTCTCAGTTTCTTCACTGAGTGGCTGATGTTTTATAAAAAAAAACCTTTTTCCCCCCTTGGACATAACTAATACCGCTCAGACTTGGGAAATGTCAGAAGAGAATCCCTGTTTTATCAATGCAGATTGACAAGGACTCTGGAACCCATCCTAGAGAGCTGCCTGGAACATAGAGACTGAAAGTAACTGTGGTCAGATAGTGAGCCAAACAGCACCAGACTTGGACTCAAAGGGCCACTCAGGTGTTTCTGATTCAGAGGCCAGCTCTCTAGCCTCCATGAAATGCTGAAGTACCGCCTGTCTTTTCCTTGCTGCTGTTTATCCCACTCTTTAATTTCCTTCTGCTATTTTATTGCTATAGCTCGTATTTTTATAATAGACTGAAAGTTTTTTCTTAAACATTAAATGTCAGCTATGATGATGATGTCAAATGATAATGGCGTCTTCCTTGCTTTCTCCTCATATTCCCAGCGAAAGCTTCTAGTATTGCAGTCTGGTGCAAATACTCCTCGTTCTTGGTTTAGCTATGTTCTTTTAAAAATGATTTTCTTCAAATCTGACCTCACACACTTCTTAGCTGTGTGACTCTGGGCAAGTCACATAACCTCCATTGCCTAGCCCTTATTCTTCCTTAGAATGAGTCCATAGTATTGAGTCTAAGGCAGAAGGTAAGTTGTTGTTTTTTAAACATTTGTCTTTAAATTGTATTATTTATTTTTTTAGGCATTCTTTTCTTCTTAATTTTCGAGCTCTAAATTCTTTCTCTCTACCTCGCCTCCTCCCACACCTACTGAGAAGGCAAGCGATATGTTATCAATTATAAATTATGAAACCATGAAAAGCGTATTTCCATATTGGCCATATTTCGAAAAAAAAAGCAAGAAAAATAAAGAAAATGGGAAAATTATACTTCAATTTGCACTCAGAGTTCCTCAGTTTTCTCCCTGGAGGTGAATAGCCTTTTTTTCATCCTGGATCCTCGGGAATTATCTTGGGTCATGGCATCGATCAGAGTAGCGAAGTTTTTCACAGTGAATCGTTAGATACGTACTTCCAATCACATTTAAGAGAGGTTCTTCCATTTAAATATTTTTCAGGGTTTTTAGTATAAATTAGTATAATATTTTGTCAAAGTCTTATGAATCTATTGCTATAATCACGTAGGGGGTTTTTGTTTATGTGATTAATTAGAGAGTTCTCTTAATATTGGACCATACTAGCATTCTCATATAGACCCAATTAGACCATAATGAATATATTTTTTCACATCTTTCTGGACTCTCAGTTAACGTTGTAGTTAAATTTCTTGCATCGATAGTCATTAGTGAAATTGATCTATCATGTTTCTCTGTTTTCTTCTTCTATGACTAGGCTGGCAGGATCATATTTATCTCATAAAAGGAGTTTGGAAGAGTATCTTCTTTCTCTATTATTGGGAACAGTTTTCGTGGCATACGGTAGACATCAATTGTTTTAGAAGTGTTTGATAGATTTTACTTATACGATCAACCTGCATCATGGTTTCTGCCCTTTGGTAGCTGATTTATGGCTTACGTGATTTCTTTTTCTGACGTGCGCTTCAATTAGAGGCCCCTTTTCTTATTTTGTTCATTTAGATTTCAGTAGATAATTACCTACTTCTCTTAAGTTCTCAGTTGTGATGGCATGTACTTGTGCCTGGTAGTTTCTGATAATTCTCTTTATTTGAATTCAGCTCATTCATATTTAATTTTGGTCATTTGATTTCCTGCCTGCCCCTCCATCCTTTTTAATCAAGTTAGTTAATGGCTTATAGATTTTTAAAAATATAGTTCTTTGTTTTATTTATCGGTTCTGTAGTCCTTTTGTTTTCAATGGTATCCATTTCTCCTCTAGTTTTCAGGCTATTTCCTCTTATGCTTATTTTGCTGCCTATCTTTAAAAGCTGAATTCAACCACTGATTTATACTCCCAGACACCCCCAATCTCTCTAGTCAGTCTTAATTTGGCACTTTGTTCCGTGTCTCTCTGGTGACACTTGCCATGCTATGTTCTGTATCATCAGAGTCTTATTCTGTGATTAGAGTGTAAACTCCAAGAAGGGTAGGATCTTGAATGCCAAAGCTTCACATCTCTGCATAGATCAGGATCTTAACAACTGAAGGATAGGGCCCAAAATGAATTTGATGGGAGGCAGCTAGGTGACTCAATGGATAGATAGCCAGGCCTGGAGATGGGACATCCTAGGTCCAAATCTGGCCTCAGACACTGCCTAGCTGTGTGACCCTGGACAAGTCACTTAACCCCCATTGCCTACCCTTACCACTCTTCTGCCTTGGAGCCCATACACAGTATTGACTCCAAGACGGAAGGTAAGGGTTTAAAAAAAGAATGAAAGAAATAGAATTTGTTCATTGATTCATCAGGCATTTATTAAGCCTCATTCATCTGAGAAGTTATAATAGAATGGAAGGAATTTATAGGTAAAAGATCTGGGTTCAAGGTCCAGCTCTTCTGCCTTGGAATTGATACTTAGTGTTGTTTCTAAGACAGAAAGGTAAGGGTCATTAAAAAAATTCTTATTGCCTCAGTTCTTCATCTGTGAAATGGGGATACACTGGAGCAGAAAATGGCAAACCGTTCCAACATCTTTGCCAAGAAAACTCTATGGTCCATGAAGAGTTGGACACGACAGCAACAATATCAGCAACAACAGCCCAGATAGAGATCTCACCCCAGGACCATGGGTAGATCCTATCATCTCCTTGAGACTCAGTTTCTCCATCTCCAAAACAGGAAGCTAATGTTTGGATGATCCACTTCTCAGGGCTGTTGGGAGGAAATGTAAATTTGTAAATTGCTCCTTGTATAAATGTAAGCCAATATTACTATGAACTAGATACTGCTGGAGATAAGAGAGATGACTAAAGCCTAGTTCCTGATGTCAAGAACCTAATCATTTAGCTGGACAGAAAAGACATATACACAAATAAGGGCAAGAGGGAGCATTATGTGATAAATCTTCATCTTTTTACAAAGCATGACCAAATGGCACCACTTCTATGAAGCCTTCCCTGATGCCTCCCACTCCTTGGAAATTGTCTTAAACTATAGATACCTCCAGGCAACAAATATTTAGTAAGTGCTTGCTATGTGGCAGATTCTGGACAAAGGGAAGGTTGGCTGGCCTTGATTCCTCAAAATGGAAGTCAGGTTGGGGAAGGGAACAGGATTCACCAGAGGGAGAAGGGGGAAAGAGACTGGTATAACAGAAGAACATTCCAGGAGGCCACAGGGGTTGGTGATGTTCTTGGGTAAGGATGTACAAGGGGAGGCTCTAGAGGAAGACTCAAGAAGGACAGTTGGAGGAGGAAGCTCCTGCCTCAAGGGCAGAACTTGAGTTTTAATTATCTCTGTGTCTTCCTCTTGGCTAAGCCCAGTGTTCTGCACAGAATGGATTTTTTTTTGTCTTTCACTTAAAATTTTTTTCACTTTGTAGAAACAGTATTTGACAATTACTCTCTGACATTTTGAACATCAGGTTCTCTCCCTCCTCGCCCTCTCATCAAGCAGTAAATAATCTGATATAGGTTATACCAGTGCTGCTTGCAATATATATTTCCATATTCCTTATGCTGTGAAACAAGACACATATCACACATACAATAAAAAGCTCATGAAGGAAATAAAGTGAAAAACAGAATGGTTTGATCTGTAATCAGACTCTAATAGTTCCATCTTTGACTGTGGATACACAGAGATTTTTAAATGAACAAATCTTACCTTCCATCTTGGAATCAATATTGAGAATTGGTTTTATGCCAGAAGAACTAGGCAATAGGGGTTAAGTGACTTGTCTAGGGTCACACAGCTAGGATGCATTTGAACCTGGAACATCCCATCCCCAAGCCTGGTTCTCTGCTCACCGAGCCCACCTACCTGCCCCCATAGAGTAGATTCTTTAAATTTGAGTTTGTTGATGAAATGCTGTAAGAGAGACAGCCACAATGTTGTCTGAGATCAGAGAAGGAAGAGAGAAGTTTTGGCTGGAAGGGTCAGGATTGGTTTCATGGAGGTGGTGTCATTGGAGCTAGGTCTCGAAGGATGGGTGGAATATATCAAGTGGAAACGCCACATCTCCTGTTCTTTTCTCAATTCTTATCCTTCTTGATTTCTAGCTACATTTGCCGCTGTTGACTGCTTTCTTCTCTGGGATAGTCTCACCACTCGGGACACCACAGTGACACACTCCTTCCTGGTTCTCCTTTTACCTGTTTCTTCTGGCTTCTATGCTGTCTCACATCCCTATTATACTCCTTAACTATTTGCATTCCCCAAGGTTCTGTCTTCTTCCTCTCCATGCTCTCTCTCTCAGGGATTCCATCAGGTCCTATGTGTTTAATTATTGCCTCTGTGCTGAAGACCCAGAGATCTCTATATCTAGATCTAGTGTCTCCCCTGAGTTTGAGTCCCACACCATCAAATGCCTATTTAATATTTTGAAAAGATGTCCCAGAGACATCTCAAACTCCATGTGTCCAAAAGAGAACTCATTTTCTTTCCTCCCCAAACTTTCTCTCTGCCAAACATCCCTATTTCTTTGGAAGCTGTGGCCATTCTTGTAGTTTCACAGATTTGTAACCTTGGCATTATCTGTGACTTGCTTTTCTCCCTTACCCCCTATATCCAATCAGTTAACAAATCTTCTTTCCATCTCTTTCACATCTGACTCTTCTTCTTTCCTCATACAGTTAGCTGCCATTTAAGTTCAGGCCCTTGTCATCTCTCCCTAGATTATTGTACCAGCCTCCTACTTGGTCTCCCTGTCTCAGATCCCTCCCTCCTCCAGTCCATCTTCCATTCTGCTGCCAAAATAATTTTCCTTAGTCACACATCTAACCGTGATATTCCCTTCTTCTTCTTTTTTTAAACCCTTACCTTAGTAACAATTCTAAGACAGAAGGGCAAAGACTAGGCAGATGGGGTTACATCACTTGCCTAGGATCACACAGCTAGGAAGTGTCTATAACATCAGATTTGAACCCAGGCTCTCTTGCCTTCAAGCTTGGCTCTCTATCCACCGTGTCACCTAGCTGCCCCTGAAGTGATTCTTGTAGGTAATAAGTCATGTAGGTAATAAGTAGCAGAGTGGGGGTTTTGAATCCAGCACATCTGATCCTAATACCATGCTCATTTGTTGCACTTATCTCCCAATCCTCCATAAACTGGGAGTTCTGTAAGAGGCTACGACCTTGGAGTTTGTGTGCTTTTCTTTCCTAGGAGAATCTTTGAGCAGAAGAAAGGGACTCATTGGATACAATTGTTGTTCATCCTTCATTTTCTAAGAGGATCAAGTGACATGAGAGGGTGATGTTTTGACTTGTGTGTGAATTGGATTGAAGGGAGTCAGAGTTGCACAAAGTCATCAGCCTCACCCTCTCTTCCAAGGTCATCCAATTCCAGTGGCAAGACAAAAGTTAGGATGACTGGCGACAGCCTGGGATGCAGTGGATGACCTTACCATCTTTGATGTCTGACCAAGCACTAAGTACTCCCCAGTGCCTGCTTTAGCTGCCATCAGGGCTGTGGGAACAAATTGTTCTAATCTGCGAATCTGCCCGTTCTGCTGGGGAAAAGTCTTCATGTGCTTAAGGGAAGACATCTTCCTAACTCACCAATGTGTCTGAGGCCAGTCAGTTCCCCACAACCTGGGTTAGTCCTTCTGGTTTTACCAGAGTATGGTTGCTGAGCATATTACAGCTTCTTGGAGCCACGGGTGAAAGTTTGGTTTAAGGTGGACACCAAAGGAGGATGAGCAGCCCTGAAAAGGGCTTGCTTGGTGACTCAGTGGATTAAGAGCCAGACCTAAAGATTAGAACCCTAGGTTCAAATCTAGCTTCAGATTTCCTAGCTGTGTGACCCTGAGCAAGTCACTTAATCTTCATTGCCTAGCCCTTATGACTCTTCTGCCTTGGCACCAATACACAGTATCGGTTCTGAGAGGAAAGGTAAGGGTTAAAAACAAACAAACAAACAAACAAACAAACAAACAGGGGCAAACCCTCACACCACAGGTGCTAGTATACCCCTTCTACCCTGATGCAATTATGCCTAAAGATCGCCTTTTCTTCCTTAGATATCTGTGATGCCATGATCTCACCAAAAGAACCTGGAGCCTGTCTGTATTAAAGATTGTGGTCTCTGTTTTTTCACCTTAAGCTCCTACAGTGAAGGGAGGCAGAATTGTTCCTGCCTTGATATATTTGGTAGCAGCTCCTGATCAGAGTTTACAAGAATCTCGGGTTTTAAAGGCTTGCTCTTCTCTGATTGTTCCAAACTAAGCAAGCACCTAAAAATACATTGTTCTAGAGGCAGCCTCAGGGACTTAACTTCTCCCCAAGGCAGGGAGTTTGCATCCTTCTTTATTGAAGGATTAGATCTTGCAGCTTCTAGGAGAGGCTGGAAAGCTGCTGCTGAGTATCGCAGGGACTACACAGAGCAAGGCATGTTCTTGTTACCTCCAAAGCCTGGCAACTATGCACTCTGCTGGCGGCGGCGGCAGCAGCAGCAGCAGCAACAGGGATGACATCATCCGAGACTGTCATGTGGCTTTCACATCTTGAAGGATGCTGGAAAGGTGCAGAGATATTGGCTGAGACCAAGAAGTATGGGGGAAAGCGTTCTGCAAATTCGTTTGCAAAGGAACTGTTCTCTATAGCCCTAGCCCATCCTTACTCCTCATTCTCCTGATAACTCTGCTGCTCATCGTCTGGGGGAGATTGAAAATTACCATGCTAATCCAGCTTCCCCTTTCTCCTATTTTAGTGGATCCTCAGGCACCTGCAGTCAAATCTGGTTCTTCCTGCTTTTTCTCTCCTGTCCTGGGATTGGTTCTCAGAATACCACATTTGTTGGAGTAGAAAGAGCACAGCCTGTGAACTGGGGCATGTCCATTTGTCTCTCTGAACCTCAGTTTCTTTATTGGAAAAATGGGTCTAATAATTAAGCTTTCCATTTATAGGGTACTTTGCACATTTTCCTTCTGACAAGCCTGAGAGGTAGGTAAGGTAGATATTTATAACTTTGTTCTCCAGATGGGGAAGCAGAGACTTAAAGGGGTTAAGTGTTGTCTTGTTCAACAGTACAACTAGTAAGTTAGTGGAGTGAGGATTCAAATGTAGGTCTGCCAATTTCATGTCCAGTGACCTTTATCATGCCCATCTTAGTGATGTTATGGGGTTGTTGGGAGGGTCATATAACATAGGTAACTATAAATATATTATATAATACAATATAAATAGACAATGTACTATAATGTCATAAAATAATATAGATAACTATAAATATATAGTAACATAACATATAATGTAAATATAGAATATATATAGAATATAACTATTAATAAGATAATATAGGTACTATACATATGTAATATGAATATATTAGCATAATACATAATATAATAACTATTAAGAATGTAGGTGACTATAAATGTTATATATGTGCTATAGATATAGGATAAGATAATATAGGTACTATACATATGTAATATGAATATATACTAACATAAGATATGCAACTATTAAGATAATGTAGGTAACTATATAATATAATAACTATTAACAAAATAATGTAGATAATTATAAATATTTAAGTATATAATGATAAATAAAATTATATGGATAATATGAATATGCCTTATAATAAGTATATAAGTATATAATAACATAAATATATAATATATAATATAATAATCATTCATAAGATAATATGGGTAAGCATAACTATATCATATATAATAAAACAACTATAAATAAGATCATATAAGAAACTAAAATCTCTATACAGATAGTATAATGGAAAAAGCACCAAGATCAAGAGACCTGGGTTTGAATACTAGTTTTGGCACTTACTGGCTATGTGACTATCATTTCTGAGCCTCAGTGTTCCTTATCTATAAAATGGGGATAATAATACTTGCACTATCTGTAAGAATAGAGGGATAAAGGATAGGGGAAAATGCAAAAGTTGTCTCTAAAAGGGAGAGAGGAGAATGTAGCCATAAAATTTGGAAAAAGATTCTAGAAGGAGAAGGCTCTGCAGAGGAGGGTTTTGGGAGTTAAGGGAGTTAACTGTCATTCCTGTACTGTCCTGTCTCTGAGCTGGAAGGGAGAACAACTGCTCCATCAAGCTCCTGGGAACTGACTAGTTTTGTGGAAAAACTTCCAAGTCTTGGACTCGGAAGATACCTAGGAAGAGATTTGAGTTTCCCTGCAGTGCTGTGGGCAATTTGGCTGTGGCAATATTGGCTAAGGTAAACCAAAGGGTTTAACATCTGGGGCCTTGGGCTTTTTACCTAAGGAGCCAGCCTCAGGCTTGGGGAAGGACTCAGTCCATCTGTCAGTCCATTTTCACTAGCCTTTTAGAGACAATCTGGGATATTTAGTTTAGAAAGTTTAGTCAAATGGTTTTTGGGTTTAGAAAGAGCAGGGGGTTTATAGGAAGGGTCTAAGAAGATCAGAAGAGTTCTCTGGTGATAGGAGCATAGGAAGTGGGAGGAGCTAGAGCTTTGTAGAGTTAGGACCTTACCTACCAGTTCCTTAATCTTAATAAGTAAAATAAACTTGGTTTTATATAGTCTCAAGGGGTTTGAGCTTCACTGGCCCTGGGAAGGTCCCTAAGTGGGGTTTTCCATCACCTATCCATCTGGCTCCTTCCTTATCAATTTATCTCCTTCTGGAGATACATTTCTTTTTCATATTTGTCCCAAAGGGCTATTTGGAGAAAAGATCTTTACAAATTGGTATGTGCTATAGATATAGGAATTATTATGAGTGTTTTGTTCCCTTTCTTCCTTTCAAGGTAAACTTTCATTACTCTAGCTACAATAGTTTGTTTGTTTTTTTAACTCTTATTTTCTATCTTAGTAACAACTTTTGAATAGAAGGGCAAGGGCTGGGCAAATGGCAAACCACTTTGCCAAGAAAACCCCAAGTGAGGTCATGAAGAGTTGGACATGACTAAAAACAACTTAACAACAAACAAGTGACTTGCCCAGGGTCACACAGCTAGGAAGTATTTGGGGCCAGAGTTGAATCCAGGTCCTCCTGACTGCAAGCTGTGTGCTCTATCCACTGTACCACCTAGCCACTCCTGTGCCTTCTTGTTAAAATGCTCTCATTTTAACCTTGTGCATCTACACAATAGTAGCATTAGAGAAAGAGAAAGAGGGACAATGGGAAAAAACAGCTCTTTCTAGCAGAAAATATTCTGATCTAGGTGTCCTTTGGAGAAAAGTGCCATTCTAAAAAGTGCCATAATGTTCTAATATGCAGGAAGTTATTGGCAGCCTATTTTACTATCTACCCTTTGCCTAGTGCATAGGATCTAGAGTATGAAGTTTATCTAATTCAAACCCTTATGCTATAGATGAGGAAACTGAGGCTATAGAGGTTAAGAATTTTCATTAAAAAATGTTTTACCGTCATGTAACCATGGAAAATTTTTCTAAAAAAATAAAATATTTAAATCTTAAAAAAAATGTTTTACTTTCCCCCCATCATATACCCTTCCAGATGTACCCCTCATCCTCCATAGAATCTTCTCTTCTAATAAAGAGCAATAGTTCAGCAAAACAGTTGTCATATTCATCATCTGACAAATGGATAGAACATTCTATAGCTGTCACTTAAGAACTCTCTATCAAGAGGATAAAAGTCTGTTTCATGACCCTCTAAAACCAAGATTGATTGTTGTACAGAGTCAATCAAACAACAAGCATTTCTTAAGTGCCTATTACATATGTGCAAGACAGTCTTTGTCCTCAAAGAGCTTACATTCTAAGGAGGGGAACAGCATGTAAATAAAGCCATTCTTTCAGAGTAGATGGAAGATAGCCAGCCTAAGGAGAATGCTCTACCAGTTAGAGAAACCAGGAAAGGCTTCCTGTAGAAGGTGACATTTGAGTTTAGTCTGAATGGATTGATTGATTGCCCCATCATTAGTTTATTGGTGTTCCTGCCTTTCTGTAATCATGCAAACATTGGCAGTTTCCTTCTATTGTCATCTTTGCTAAGCTATTGATTGTAAGGTGAAACCTCAGAGTTTTTTTTTTTCTTAAACCCTTACCTTCTGTCTTAGAATGAATGCTATGTATTGGTTCCAAGGCAGAAGAATGACAAGAGCTGGGCAATGGGGGTTGATTTGCCCAGAATCATACAGCTAGGAAGTGTCTGGGACTAAATATGAACCCAGAACCTCCCATCTCTGGACCTGGCTCTCAGTCCACTAAGCCACCCAACTGCCCCCTTCAGAGTTGTTTTGATAGGCATTTTCTTTATTAGTAGTATTTTTGAGCATTTCCCTATGTGGTTGGTGATCATTTGCATTTCTTCTTTTAAAAACTATGCATATTTGACAGCAAAGGAAAGTAATAAATGTTGGGGGGCATGTGGCAAAATAGAGACATTAATGCATTGCTGGTGGAGTTGTGAATTGATCCAACCATTCTGGAGTACAATTTGGAACTATGCCCAAAGGGCTTTAAAAGACTGCCTGCCCTTTGATCCAGCCATAGCACTGCTGGGTTTATACCCCTAAGAGATAATAAGGAAAAAGACTTGCATAAAAATAGTTATAGCCACACTCTTTGTGGTGGCAAAAAAAATTGAAAAATGAGGGGATGCCCTTTGATTGGGGAATGGCTGAACAAATTGTGGTATCTGTTGGTGATGGAATACTATTGTGCTCCAAGGAATAATGAGCTGGAGGAATTCCATGTGAACTGAAACAACCTCCAGGAATTGATGCAGAGTGAAAGGAAAAGAACCAGGAGAACACTGATACACTGTGGTACAATCGAATGTAATGGACTTCTGTACTAGCAGCAATGCAATTACCCAGGACAATTCTGAGGGACTTATGGGAAAGAACACTATCCACATCCAGAGAAAGAACTGTGGGAGTAGAAACACAGAAGAAAAACAACTGCTTGATCACACATGGGTTGATGCGGATATGATTGGGAATGTAGACTCTAAACCAGTGGTTCCCAAACTTTTTTGGCCTACCACCCCCTTTCCAGAAAAAATATTACTTAGTGCTCCCTGTCACATACTATCACTGCCCCCTTACAGTTATTCACCACCCCCAAATGCACCTGTGGCCATCACCCCCCTCCTGGATCGCTGCAGCACCCACCAGGGGGTGATAGCGCCCACTTTGGGAATCACTGCTCTAAACGATCATCCTAGTGCAAATATCAATAATATGGAAATAGGTCTTGATCAATAACACATGTAAAATCCAGTGGAACTTCTCGTTGGCTACTGTAGGGGAGATTATAGGAGGGGAGGGAAAGGACATGAATCATGTAACCATGGAAAAATTCTCTTAATTAATCAATTAAATAAAATCTAAATAAATGAATAAATAAATGGAAACTGTGCATATTCTTTAATCACTCTCTAGTAGAGAGTGATTCTTAGTTTTATAATTGGTGTCAGTTTCTTAGCCTTCCCCCATCCCCAGCCACTTGCACTCAGGGCACTCCTCAAGCTTGCACTTGGACTGACAGGTTGGGTCTCCAGAAGACTATTACTAATCAAAGTTATGGGGATAATCCTGAGAGGCTGAGTTTCTAGTATCTCTGCTAGTGGGCTGCTTCCACCTCCTCGTTTATTATCAGCCACAATTATCTTGTAGCAAATATGTTTACTAAGCTGATAATTGCAACATTCTTCCTAAGCTGGGGGCACATTCTTCTCTCCCTGGGGGAGAGTGGGCTCAAATTTAAAATAGTCACATGTGAAAGGTACATATTTAGCAAAAGGATACCTCACAAGTTCTCCTACTGAAAGTTGTTTTCTTCTCCTGGGAAGATCTCAGGAAGCTCTCCTTGGACAGCTAGGTGGTACAGTGGATAGAGCACTGGGCTAGGAATCAGGAAATCTTCATCCTTATAATTTGAAATCTAGCCTCAGATACTAGCTGTGTGATCCTGGGCAAGTCACTTAACCTTGTTTGCCTCAGTTTCCTGGGCTTGAGATCTGGAAGATTTATCTTCATGAATTCAAATTTGGCCTCAGACACTCACTTGACCCTGGGCAAGTCACTTAGCCTTGTTTGCCTCAGTTTCCTCATCTGTAAAATGAGCTAGAGAAGAAAATTGAAAACCACTCCAGTATCTCTGCCAAGAAAACCCCAAATGGGGTCATGAAGAGTAGGAAATGACTGAAAAACAACCTAACAACCAACAACAACAATCCAAACTATCCGTAAATAGAATTAGGGCACTTAAGTGATGCATTGGATGGAGTGCCAGCCCTGGAATCACAAAGACTCACCTTCCTGAGTTCAAATCTGGCCTCAGCAACTTACTAGAAGGAAATGGCAAACCACTTCAGTATCTTTGCCAAGAAAACTCCAAACGGGGTCTCCCTTAGGGTCAACTTTCTGTTGGGCTCCAAGATTCAATGCCTTCCTAGAGTCTATAGCTGGAATTCTCTCCACCCTGAGAAATCACTTTCTTTGAAGCTACTCCCTCCCTCAGATGACCCTCCTTCTGGGTCTGTGTTTGTCTCTGGCATGACTCTTTCTGCTCCATCAGATGCTTTGTTTTCTTTTGCACCCTTCCCTCCAATCCCTCCTTCAACTGCGTGGTCAATGATGATGTGGAAGCCAGAAGGAAGATTATGCTCTTCGGGTGGTTTGGTGGAAGCGAATAGAAGTCTGGGACTGGAGTCAGGAAGACCTGATGCTGTATGACCTTGGCCAAGTCAATAACCTCTATTGATCTCAGTTTCCTCCTATGTAAAATGGGGATAATAGTACCTACCTCCCAGGATTGTTATGAGGATCAAATGAGATAATCATTGTAAAGCTCTTTAGCATAGTACCTGGCATGGATTAAGTGTTATATAAACATTAGCTATTATTATTATTGGAGATTATCTTTGGGCTCACCCACCTTGGCTTGCTGTTTTCTGAGTACAGGCCCAAGGATCTGCCTCTTCAAGGCCCTCTCAGGCCTAGAGTTCTCTTCCACTTGACTGGCTCATTCTGAATTGAGTTCTCTGCTGGACTAATTGCTCATAGCCCAAGAAATGAGATTTGACCTTCTCAACCATTCACAAGACATTCCCTCTGTGGCATTATCTCTCTTCATCCATTGGAGTGCTCAGGATGGCTCATATGGGCTTGTATGAAGCAACTGGGAAATTTTTAGTGTGTATACCTTGGAAATCAGCAAATGCTACAAATCAAGACTTGATTTAAATGTTTTGTTGATTGTCTAGACTTAAGAAAGTGACAGAGAAAATGTTAATTAATATTGCTGATTAAATGGAAAAGGGTGTAACAGGAACATTTTCTGCGGGCGCGCGCACACACAGACACACACACACACGCACACACACACACACACACACACACACACACACACCGGCCTGCCCCAGAGAGATGGTTAAAAAATATTTTGTCAGCACATCCCTGGACACAAACCAAAGAGAAAATGGGAATCAACAGTTTAGTGAACTGAGGCCTGGCTTTTGTGTTTCCTAACTGAGTATCCTTGAGTAAGTCATTTCTCTTCACTGGGCTCTGTTTCCTCATCAGTAGAATGAAAGCATTTTAGCATTTTAGATCTGGAAGGGAGGTAAACTGGTAGTCAATAGTGAATAACCATTTATTAAGTTCCTACTATGCATGAGGCACGGTGCTAAATAATGGGGATATAAATATGAAGAGAGAGAGAGAGAGAGAGAGAGAGAGAGAGAGAGAGAGAGAGAGANAAGAGAGAGAGAGAGAGAGAGAGAGAGAGAGAGAGAGAGAGAGAGAGAGAGAGAGAGGAGGAGGGAGGGAGGGAGGGAGGGAGTCCTTGCCTGTTGAGAGCCGTTGGATGTAGAAAGCCATTGGAGAAATAGGATCAAATTTAGGGCCTGTTATCTGGATTCCCTACGTGACCAATCCAGGCTGAGGCAGTCTTTGTGTTTGGTTCTGGTCACCTGAGCCCCGAAAAGCTCTGGTACCAGCAGGTAGGTTAATCCAAAAACAACTTGATCCCTCCAAGAGGCTATTAGAAGCCATTTAGTGAAACAGAGTCTGTAACAGATATTTTATCTGGATCCCATTACAAAATCATTGGCAAGTAAAACTGTGTGTATGATTTTTCTGCACTGCATGTCAGGACACAGACAGAATGGGCCATCTAAGATAAAAATCTGAGGCTCCTCTTTTGACTCAATTTTTGATCCCCACCTTTCTTAGAATTCTTATTGGAGAGCTTTGAAGTGGCAGACCAGCATCTACTGAGTTGATGATTCCTCTCCTTGATAATTGAGAAGCCTGAATCCTAACAAACATTACTTAGATAAGATCGCATACATAGATTAGAATTGGCGCCTTTTGCAGGACTGGATTGGTGAGCATCTCCATGGGGTATTTCTGCTCCCAGAGTTATCCCCTACTAAATTGGTGGTTGGAATTTGGCCATTTGTCTTTGCACCTTTACTCTTTAGACTTCAATGGGTTATGTGTGATTTGTTACCCCTTCACAGCTGTGACTCTTTTTTGTGTTCGTTTGAAATCAGTATATAATAAACTCCCAAGCCCATAGAATTCAGAACAGCATGGGCTAACCACTAGTCTAGTTGTTCTCATTTTCTTTCTCCTACTTTAACCATCCTATGCCACCAATGCCACTCAGGACCCCAAAATCATATAGAGGCTGGCCCCCTATACTTGCCCACAAGGAGCTTATAATCTAACAGTTAGGTGTGGAAAGAACCTTTTTAAGAATATTGTTTCATTTCATCTACACAACAATCCTGAGAAGTAGGTGCTATTATTATCAACTCCACTTTACAGATGAGGAAACTGAGGCAAGCAGAGGTTGCAGGGTCCAGAGTCACACAGGCTGGTGTCTGAGGGACATATTTGAACTCAATTCTTTCTGACTTTGGATCCAGCAAAATTTCCTAGCAGTTAGAGCTATCCAGATTGCTCCCTCATTGGAAGTTGGCAAATAAAGATTGGATGACTAGTTGTCAAGTATGTTGTAATGGGGATTCCTATTCATGTTTGGGTTGGACTAGACAGCTTCTGAGGCTCCTAACTTTTGAGGTTCTAAAATTTTGTGATCCTTACCTCTGGAATGAAGGGAGGTTGAGTTTGATGATTTCTGCTATCTCTCCCAGCTCTAACCTTCTGTTAATCTGGGTGTGACCTTAGAGATCAGCTAGTTCAATCTTCTCATCTGACAGATATGGAAATAAAAGGATCAGAGAGGGAAAGGGTCTTTAGGAAGGCGCCCACCCACCCCCCAGCTCCCTAGTGATCAATGAGGTAGGTTGTTTCTATTTTAAAGCACTCTGATTTTTGTGCTATGTTTCACTATTTTGCATGACAGAATAAACAACATTATTTATTTTTTAAACCCTTACCTTCTGGAGTTAAGTGACTTGGCCAAGGTCACACAGCTAGGAAATATCTGAGGACAGATTTGAAGCCAAGTCCTCCCTACTTCATGCCTGCCTCTCTATCCACCATGCTACCTAGCTGCCCCTATCACTGTCATCATCGAGATGGCTGGAAGCCAACATAGCTATGAACACTATAAGTGATTAGGAGTGGAGATTAGCATTCATCTCTTCCATTTAAAATAAAGTCTCCAAGGCTGCTTGGTGTTTGTGTAGACCTATCTCTTTGCCCACTGCTCTCTGAACCTGTGTGGACAAACATTTTCTAGTCCTCCCCACTCCCAGTCTTAGTGCTACCTGGTTTCCTGTTGTTTCTAATGGACAGGTTCAGGTGGCGGAAAGCCCTGGGCCAGGCTCCGCTGGCTGGGTGCCTTTAGATTCTGAGCAGAAAGGTTATCCTTGTTCAGCAAAGACTCAGCCAATCCTAACATGGCCTGGCCATAGGTTTAGAAGCCAAGCAAGCTGAGTTGGAACTGCCCCAGAATTGTTGAAAGAATGATATTTGCCTGGGATGAAGCCTGAAATGGACTCATGGACAGTGAGAAGGGTGGGAGGTCAAGACTGCAGCTTGTCATCTCCAGCCTGGGAAAAGGTGGGATGCTACTGCATTAGGCAGACTGGGCCAACGCAGTGCAAGCGAGCTGGACCCACGCCAGGGGAACTGGGCAAAGTTAACCCTCCAACGGCTGGACGTGATCCAAGGATCTGTGTGTGCTGGCAAGAGGGAATGCGGCCCTCGCCATTTTTCCTTTGCCATTTTGTTTCATAATGAAAAGAGTCTGCAGACAAACTCCTTGAGGGCATTGTGGAAGGTGCCATCTGTTTTTCCCAGTATCTGTGTTCCAGTAGGAGGTGGTGTGGTGCTGTGAGTAGCGCAGAAGTACTGGATCTGGGTTGCCGGCATTGCTATTTCCTAGCTACATGATGAGCTGTCAATTACTGCTCTAGTCTGCCTCAGTTTCTTCATTTGTAAAATCAGGATAATGAGACTTTCAGGGCTTTTCTGAGGATAGTGTTTTATGGACTGTAAAGCATCATATAAAAACGAGCTGTTATTACTCCTCAATGGAAACCCTAGCTCTGCTCAAGCCTAATTCTCCATCCTTGGGACACATTTGGCATTGCCTGTCTCTACCCCCTGGTACCCTCCTTGGAATGCCATCTTCTTCTCTTCTCCCTCCCCCAGATTTCCACCCAATGCATCCAAATCCTAGCTCGATCAAAGAGAGAGAACATATCCAGATTACAATAATAGCAACTTAGATCAGTGGATTGAGAGCCAGGCCTAGAGACAGGAGGTCCTGGGTTCAAATCTGGCCTCAGACACTTCCCAGCCGTGTGACCCTAGGCAAGTACTTGACCCCCATTGCCCACCCTTACCACTTTTCCACCAAGGAGCCAATACATAGAAGTTAAGGGTTTTAAAAAAAAACAAATGATGATAACAACTACCGTTTACATAGCACTTATTCTGGTGCCAGACACAGTGTGAAGAGCTTTATCATTTTTATCTCATTTGATCCTCACCACCCTGAGAGGCAGGTGCTATTATTAATCTCATTTTACAGAGGAAGGGACAGAGGCAAACAGAAGTTAAATGACTTGCCCAAAGTCACACAGCCAGTAGGTATCTCAGGCAGAATTTGAACTTGGGTCTTCTGATTCCAGGCTCAACTCTTCACTGCCCCAAACCTACTGTATCCCAGTATGTCCAAATCCTACCCATCTCCCAGGAAGGGAATAGAGCAAAAATCACAGTGTCCTCCCAATGCATGCAAGTCCTACCCAACTAATGGGAAGAGAATGTATCTAAATCCTAATGTACTCCAATGTATGCAAATTCTCCCCAGCTCACGGGAAAGGAAATGTATCAGAATCCCAATGTAGCCAAGTCCTGCCCAGCTAATGGGAAGAGAATGTCTCCAAATGCCAATGTATCCCAGTGCCTTCCAATCCTACCTGGCCTTATGGGAAAACCATAATTCCCTGACGCTGTTCTCGGTAGCACAGATGATTGATGGTCACCCAAAGGGGACAGGCTTCCCTGGGGCCTAACTCAAGTCTTATTTCTTCTGGGAAGCCTTTCCGGACACCTCTAACTAACTCAGAGGAAGCAACATCGCTTCCTCTGAGCTCCTGTAGCACGGACTGTCTCTGCCGCCCCTGCGCTGCTTCCTATACTCCGTCTTATGATGCTAGTTCTTTTTTTAGACAGTTAAGCCCCTGGAGGGAGAGGACCTTGCCTGTTTTTTCTTGGGCTCCCCCCACCTCCAGCTCCCCACACTCCCCTCCCCTTGGCCCTAAATATTTTATTTTATTTTTTTATAGCAAGTGCTTAACAAATACAGATTCCTTGGTCGATTGATTTTAATCTACAAGTACCCTGAGGGCAGGGAAATATTTCAGGTTTGTCAGGCAGAGTAGGCATAGGGACTCTGACTTCTGCTTTCTTTGGTCTAAGGGGCACCTGGAGCTCTCAGGTGAGGAAATTCCTCTACTCACTCCCATAGGCACTGGTTCTGCATCTTAAAGAGTTGGCTTGAGGTTAAATGACTTGTCCAGGGTCATACAACTGGTATGTGCCCAAGGCAGGTCTTGAACCTTGAACCTAGATGTCCAGGTCCAGCTCCCTATCCGTGAAGGAAAGAGGAAGAGAATACACATTTATATAGCACTTACTGCATACCAGAAACTGTGCCGAGGGCTTTTTTATAAATATTATCTCATTTGATCTTCATAACAATCTGGGAGGTAGGTCTTGTCATTATTCTCATTTTATACTTGAAGAAACTGAGGCAGACAGAAGTTAAGTGACTTGCCTAGGGTCATGCAACTAAGAATAAAATAATGTTAGCTAACATTTATATAGTGCTTACTAAGAACCGGGCATTAAGCTGAGTGTTTTTAACAAATATTGATCTTACTTAATCCCCAAAATAACTCTGGGAGGTAGGTGCTGTTACTATTATTACCATGTTATAGTTGAAGAAACTGAGGCAGACAGAGGTTAAGTGACTTCTCTAGGGTCACACAGCTAATCTCAAAGATTTGATTTGAACTCAGGTCTTCCTGACTCCAGGTCAAGAGCTCTATTCACTATATCACCAGCTATCTTTTGATGTCATATTGTTCTTTTCAGTTGTGTCTGACTCTTCATGACCCCATTTTGGGTTTTCTTGTCAAAGTTCCTGGAGTGGTTTGCCATTTCCTTCTCCAGCTCATTTGACAGATGAGGAAACTTGAGCCAACAGAATTAAGTGACTTGTCCAGGGTCACACAGCTAGAATATTTCTGAGACTGGATTTGAACTCAGGTCTTCCTCACTTCAGGCCCAGCATTCATTGCATTGTGCCACCAAGCTGCCCTTTGATGTCATGCTATGTGATTTTTTTGTAGCTAGTATAGCACTTAAATCCATTTGAACTGAACAGAATTAAGACGGCATCTCACAAAGCACATTTCAGCAAAACTATAACCAACCTATCAATGGAGTTTGACAATATGTTCAGTGTTCCTTACCCATAGGCCCCCATTTCTGCTAAGAAATCCATCCAGAGCTCTTTCCATTAGAGCACAATACATCATGCCTTGTACCCAAATGGGTTTAGGGTCTTGCAATTCTATTCTGCCCTGATCCCTTCATTTTTACAAATTAAGGAAATGAGGATTCAAAAGGGGACGTGATTTGCCTCACGTCACATAGCTAGCTAGTGGCATAGCTGGAACTCAAACCCAGATCTCCTGACTCACAGTCTAGCTCCCTGATGCTCTGTTTCCTCCCTCTTGCATTAAGGAATGGACAGAAACTTCCTGGTGCTATTGTGCCATAATCGTATGGCGAAGTCCTGGTATAGTCACGGACCCCCGGCACTGAAGGTCACCTTGGAGAGCTAGTATCCCTGCCTTCCCCGAAAGAGCAGGTTTTATCTGTTCCTTAATTCAAGGGCAGATTCCTTAAGAAGTTTCCACATGAAAACATTCTAGGGCTTTTGTTTCCCATGTTTCCTTATCAGTGCCACGCCAGCATCACAAAAGCTTCTGGGCACGTTAGATGTTGTCCTTGGCCTGGCATCACTTGGTTCCCTTGGTAACTCTGGGCAAGGGGCAGCTAGATGGCTCAGCGGATAGAGTGCTGGCCCTGGAGTCAGGAGATCCCGAGTTCAAATGGGACCTTGATCACTTACTAGCTGTGTGACTCTGGGCAAGTCCCTCAACCTCTGTCTTTCATCAGTTTCCTCAACTATAAAATAGTGATAATAAGAGCAGGGGCAGCTAGGTGGCACTGGACACTGAATAGAGCACTGGACCTAGAGTCAGGAAAGTTCATCTTCCTGTGTTCAAATCAAACTCAAAGACTTCCTAGCTATGTGACCCTGGGCAAGTCACTTAACCCTCTTTGCCTCAGTTTCCTCATCTATAAAATGAACTGGAGATGGAAATGGCAAACCCAGTATTTTTGCCAAGAAAACCTCAGATGGGGTCATGAAGAGCTGGACACCATTGAAAAACCACTGAAAGCAACAAACATTTATGGTATGGCCGGAAGCCATAAACCTCCTCTCTCCTCTGGCTGTAATGCAAAATAAGACATCCTGCTCTCCAGGCTCATAAGGGTACAATGTGTCAGCAAGCATTCCATAAAAGAACGGTTTATGATGTCCATGGTTTATTACAGTTTCCCAGAAGAGAGAGTAGCCTCACAGAAGTGTTAAAAAAAAAAAAAAAAAAGAGGATGTTGATAAAATTCAGGACAAAAGTTGGGGTAATGGGATCTACCTTAATCACATTGGCATTTGGAAATGCTGTGTGGTGACGCCAAATACTTCTATAACCATTATTGCATTTGAGCTTTGAGAGAACAAATGATAGCACTGTCCCCATTTTACAGATTGGAGAACCTGAGGCTCAGAAATGTTAAGTGACTTACCCAAAGCTACATAGCTAGTAAATGGCAGGGTCAGAACTTGAACTCAAATCTTTTCACTGTCAGCCAAGTGAGAACAAGCAATATAGCAGAAGCCGGTAGTAGGCAGTGTAATGCAGTGAAAGGAAGACTAATTCTGGAACCTGGAGACCTGGGTTCAAATCCTACCTCAGAAATTTGTTACTGTGTGACCATGGTCAAAGAACTCTTCTGGGCCTTAGTTTCCCCACCGATAAAATGGGGTGAATGGAACAGAGAGTTTCTGAAGTTCTTTCCAGCAGAGACCTGATTTCTCCAAGTGGAGTCATGCTTCCTCAGTTTAGTTGAGAGGGTGGGACAAGTGGGGAAGGGGATGAAGACTTTTCCTCTAGTTAGTAGTGGGGTACAATAGCTACAATGAGGAGAAATTCATCTACTTGTTTTTTCCTAAGTGTGAAGCTCAGTTTTAAAAATCCTTACTTCCTGTTGTTGTAACAACTCTAAGATAGAAGAGGAGCAAGGACTAGGCAATTGGGGTAAAGTGACTTGCCCAGGGTCACACTGCTAGGAAATGTCAGAGGTCAAATTTGAACTCAGGCCCTCCCAACTCTAGACGTGGTAGTCACTGCGCCACCTAGCTGCCCCTCTAAAAGTTAAATTCAGTTGTTTCTACCTTGCTGAAGGACTATAAATGCCCTCTGAATGTTGGTTCTCTAGGGCACAGTTCCCTCTGCCCTCTTTATAACTGTGTGAGTAAGGCATATTTCTTCTCTCAACATTTGATGTTTTGCTGGAGGCAATCATGGACCCTGTGACCCTTGAACTGTTTTCCGTTAGCTAGTATTTTTGAATTATACTTTTTCCCAATTACATGTATATATAATTTTAAATTTTAAATACTTGTTTTCTACTATTTTCCAACCCATGTTCTCTCCCTCCCTTCCTCCCTCTTTCTCTCCTCTCTCCCCCAGACTAGCTAGTATTTATTGAAGACTTGTTATTAGCCCTAGTATAGTGCTAGGCTTTATGGGAGAGAGGTTGCTGGTGTTGTTCAGTCGTGTCCGACCCTTTATGACTCCATTTGGGATTTTCTTGGCAAAGATACTGAGGTGATTTGCCATTTGCCATTTCCTTCTCCGACTCATTTTTCCAGATGAGGAAACTGAAGCCAACAGGGTTAAGTGACTTGTCCAGGGTCACACAGCTAGGAAGTATCTGAGGCCAGATTTGAACTTATGAAGATGAGTCTTTACCATGCCACCTAGCTGTGAAGAACAGAAAACAAAGCCTTTGTCCCCCCCAAAACTGATAATCTTGTTCAGTGGTTCCCAAACTTTTTTGGCCTACCACCCCCTTTCCAGAAAAAAATATTACTTGGTGCTCCTGGAAATTAATTTTTTTTTAATTTTAATAGCAATTAATAGGAAAGATAAATGTATTAATGTTTCTACCTTTTTCGTAAAATGCACCTGTGGCCATCACTGCTCCCCTGGATCGCTGCAGCACCCACCCGGGGATGGTGGTACCCACTTTGGGAATCACTGATCTAGCTGAAGAAAGAAAAGAAACAGGCAGCAAGAGATTAGCAATGGGCATATAACAACAGTAGAGCCATTATCACAAGAGCTGAGATTTCCTTTAAGGTTTTGGAAGTCCTTTCCTCCCAGCAACACAGTACAAAAATGATCATGCCCATTTTATAGAGGAGGAACCAGAGGTACAAACAAATGAAGCCACGTGTGATGTGTTCCTGGTTATAGAGCAAGACAGTAGCAAAATCAGAATTGGAAAGCAACTGGAATTTGGTGCCTTAAATCTTGTGCTTCAGGGGAGAACCATTAACCATTAGTGGCAGTGGATAGAATGCTGGGCCTGGAGTGGGGAAGACTCTATTTGCCTCAGTTTCCTCATCTGTAAAATGAGCTAGAAAATAGCAAGCCACCCCAATATCTTTGCCAAATGTGGAAAATTAATATTGAATTGTGAAATCATTTCCCCTTTAGCACCTTTCCTCCCCACCAAGAAACAGCCAGGTTCTAAATTGAGCCTAAACCAGTTTCTCCCCCAGGCTATGAAACTGGGTTGGGACCTCCTTTTTGTTAAGATCTTTGTTAAGGGTAAAAGGATTAAGACCAGGACCAAGCAGGCTGGACTCCCTGTAGAGATTAGTGGAAGCCAGTGTGATCTGCAGCCAAGTGGGATTGACCCAGCCATGTGGGAGGAGAAATGGGCACATTGGCATCTTCATGAGACTCACCTCTTCCTGGGATGAAGTAATGAGGGAGGACGTGGGGTCTTTAAATCCACCTCCTCCAGCTGTTTACCATTCAGAGATGTCTTGGGATGTACTGGCCTTTGAGAAGGGTTTCTGGGTTCTTTTGTCACGCTCTCTTTGGCACTTGTTCTTATTGTGGAGAGACTCTACGGGCCACTTTAGATTGTCTTGAGTAGTTAATTAATAAATTCATTTAAAATTAAGAAATACGGCCTCTGGAGAATCTCAGTTATTAACAAAAACACCCCAAAGAGAGTCCTAAAGAGTCAGACATGTCTAAATGACAGTAACAATAAATCTTGGCGAGTCTACAACTGGCAAGAGTCTGTGATTGAATGGTACCCTTCCATGCCTCTCTGATATTAGTCCTGGCCAGGTAGGTTACATTCCAACCAAATGAAACCATTCTCTCACACCTTGCTCCCTTCTACCTCCCCATCTTGGCTCATCCTCTTCCTTCTTCCTGGAACAGACTTTCTCTTCTACCTCTCTTTGCCTTTCCGTAGTCTACATGACCATTTAAATCCCGACTCAAATGCCCCATTCTCTAGGAAGCCTCTTCCGAATTAGTCGAATTAATAATTATAGCTAGTATTTCTATAGTGTTTACTGTGTGCCAGGCACTGGTCTGAGTGCTTTATGAATATTAGTTCTCACAACAACCCTGGGCCATAGGAACTATTATTATCCCCATTTTGTAGTGGAAGAAACTGAGGCAGACAGAAGTTAAGTGACTTGCCCAGAATCACACAAATACTAAGTATCTGAGGCTATATTTGAACTCAGATCTACTCTAAGTCCGCACTCTGTTCTAAGTCCATTACCTAGCTGCCTCTTGTAATATTCCCTTTTATCTCTCGCAAGGGCCTTTATTTTGTACCATTAATTCACTTAACTAGAAAATACAAAATTCCGCCATATCTGGTTTTTAAATTCTTTATTGAATTTTATCTTTTCCAAGCACATGTAGAAACAATTTTTGACAATTATTTTCTGACATTTTGTGATTTGGATTCTCTCCCTCCCTCCCCACTCCTCCCCAAGGTGGTAAATAGTCTTATTTTTATCTTTTAGTCTTATAGTTTTATCAGAGCTTATATGCAATATATATTTCCGTATTCCCAGGGTTATCTGTTAAAACAGTTTTCTGTACTCTAACTTCTGCCTATGCCAACAAGGTTATGGTTCATTTGAAGTCTCCAGATTGTTGGAGTTTAATAAATGCTTGGGGGGGGGGGCAGCAGGTAGGTGGTTCAGGGGATAGAGAGCAAGCCCTGGAGTTGGGAGGACCTGGGTTCAAATCATGCCTCAGACACTTCCTAGCTGTGTGACCTTGGGCAAGTCACTTAACCCCAGTTGCCAAGCCCTTACTGCTCTTTGGCCTTGAAATGGATACTTAGTATTTATTCTACAACAATATTTAATATTTTAAATTTTCACTTTAATATGAATATATTTAATATTCACAAATGCTTATTGGACAAATGAAGTTTCGAAGTATAGGCTTTTCTGTCTGTCTTATCCTCCTACTTTAATGGGTGATGTAGCAGTTGTTATCAGGGTAGAATCCCTGGTTGGCCTTTACTTGGCCTAGAATGGCCAATCATAATCAAGTCCCATTGTTTTTGGCCCATGAATTCTTATTCTCATTTTCTTTTTAGCTTTAACCTGTAATTTGAGTGTGGAAGCTCAGTCCAACCTCTGAGAAAATTCACATCCACAACTCCTTTGTAGAGCTGTCTTTGAAGAGTTTTGTTGCGGGGATACGGAGAGACTATAGCTAATATGTGTCCGAGGCAGGACGTAGACCCTCGTGGGCTTGTCTTTCTCCCCTTCCTCGCCCCGTCATCTACTGTTCTACTCTGCTTTGCATGAATCAGGAGTGGAAATAAGCTAAGCTTTAGTCTTTGTCATGGGCAACTCCAAAGGGAAGGCCATTTTTCAGTTCAGTTTCACCTGGTCTTTACATCCCAAGCAAGAGGGGCTGATGGGAGCAAGAAGACATTCCCCAGGCAGGGATCAGCAGTGTTCCTAGTTAAGGAAGCAGCACTCTGCAAGAAGGAAATATTAACCTGTCTTAAATATTGCAGCTTTCTCCAAAGCAGCAATGGAGAGCTCAGCTGGACTCCACTTCAAAGGGAAGTGATGGAGTTCCAGCCTGGCCAACCAAGGCGAGAATGCCATGCAATTAAGAATAGACAATATAGTTGCCTGCAAGGTCATGAGCAATTTAGATGGTGGGCACAAAGGGAAAACACACAAAGAAGCATTTAAAAAGCGCTGGCACTAGAGAGGGTGAAGGCCCTTAGAAGCCTGGAAGGAGAGAGTGTGGAAAATCCCAGCTAGATGGCAAAATACTGCCCCTGTGCTACTGAGAAATTCAAGGGGGGGAGTCCCTGACTGGAGAGAAGGCTTTGAGAAGAGAACGGGTACCCAGAGTCTCCTTTCTATGGTTCTCCTCCACCCTCCAGGCCCCACTCTCACCCCAATCTGCCAGGACTCAACCCCTGGGGGCAGATGGGCCCTGTTGTGTCACCTCTGGCCCAATGCCCGCTTCCTCCTCATAGATTTCTGACCTCCCCTGTCGGCTGATGTAGCCGGCAGCTGCGGTTATTCCCACCAGCTGTGGGAACAGCTGTGGCTCTGCCAGTTGGCCGGGGGTACCCTCGGGGAATGTTTTCCATCACGGTTTAGTTGAGAACACTTAAAAATAAGGGGCCTGTGCAGCCTTTGTTTTAAGTATAAAATCCAGCACTTGGAGGGAAAGATCCCTCCATTTATTGCATAGCACTGGAGGAGGAATGAGAACTTTCAGCTATTTCTTATTCTGAGGGAAATCAAATGTCTGAAATGAGAATAACTAACTGGCCCCAGAGGGCAGAGCTGGAAGTGGTGGGTGGAAGTTGCAGAGAGGCAGATGTAGGTTTAATAGAAGAGGGGAAAGTTCCTACCAGCCAGAGCTGCCCCAAAGTGGAATGGGCTTCCCTCACTAGCCTGAAATATAGACTTAGAGCTCATTAGCTCGGCCTTCCCATCTTGTGCTGGAGGAAAACATCCCAGAGAGAATGGGCGACTTCCCTTGAAGCCTGGATAACTCCTTTGCGGGGTCGGTGGGAAAGATGGTGGAGGGAACATACTCTTTTATAGAGTGGTTCCTCAGTATGGGTACCCTAGATGACCTCTGAGGGCTCTTCCAGCTTGGAGATCCCAGGATGATCTCTAGTGCAGGAAATAAGTATTTATTAAGTGCCTCCTTAGGAGGCAGCAAGGTAGCTTAGTGGATAGGGTGCTGGACCTGGGACTAGGAAGTCTTGAATTCAAATACAGTCTCAGACACTTCCTAGCAGTGTGACCAAGGGCAAGTCACTTCATTTCTGATTGCCTGACAAAAGGATCCATTGAGAAAGGAAATGGCAAACCACTCCAGTAACCCTCGCCAAGAAAACTCTATGACTCTTAGGTTCAAATCTGGCCTCAGATACTTCCTGGCTGTGTGACCCTGGGCAAGTCACTTAACTCCCATTGCCTACCCTTACCACTCTTCTAACTAGGAGCCAATACACAGAAGTTAAGGGTTTAAAATAAAAATTAAAACAAAACAAAAAAACTGTGACTCTAAACGACCATCCCAGTGCAACTATCAATAATATGGAAAGAGGTCTTGATCAATGACACGTGGAAAACCCAGTGGAATTGCTCATTGGCTATGGGAGGGAGGAGAGGAGGGAAAGAACATGAATCATGGAACTACATAAAAATATTCTTAAAAAAATAAAAAGAAAAGAAAGAAAACCCTATGGATAGCTTATGGGGTCATGAAGAGTCAGACATGATTGAACAACAACATGTGCCAGACAACATACGAAGCGCTTTACAAATGTTACCTTGGCTGACACTCAGAAACACCCTGCAAAGTAGGTGCTATTCGTATCCCCATTTTACAGTTGAGGAAAATGAGTCAGACAGAGACAAGTGATTCGCCCAGTCACATGGGTTGTAGAGGCTAGATTTGAACTCGGGGCTTCCTGACTTCAGGGCCAGTCTTAGTTGTACCACCTGGCTGTTTCTAAGATCTTATCAAATTTTAGATTGAGGGCTGGCAGGTAGATTGAAAAGTTAGGATCTCTCCATTTTGCCCGTGGTCACACGGGTAGGAAGTGGCAAAGACAGGCTTTGAACCTAGGTTCTCTGACTCTAAATTCAGTATTCTTTCTACCATTCTGTCTTGTCTCCTCTAAGAAGGACATTTATATGGATTCATCCAGCTCTAGTTCCCTGGGGAGCACAGTGGATAAAGTGCCAGGCCTGGAGTCAGAAAACCCAGAGTTCAAACCTAGACTTACTCACTAGCTGTGGGACCGTGGGCAAGTCTCTTCGATCTGTTTGCCTCAGTTTCCTCATCTGTAAAATGAGCCAGAGGAGGAAATGGGAAACCACTCCAGTTACCTAAGAAAACCCCAAAAGGGGTCCCGAAGGGTCGCTCACAACTCACCACCACCACCAAGCTCCCTGTTATCTCCTACTATTTAATACAGGCTTGTCCACTGACTTTGTGTCTATAGTGAGTCAAAATAGCATCTAATTGGCCCAGGGAGAGATGAAAATAAAAAGACCTGGCCCCTGACCTTGAGGAGTGGTGACATGTCTGTGTTCTCAGATAAATATAAATTATTTATTTTTATTTTGTGAAGATATCCTATTTTACCAATTATATGGAATAACAAATTTCTTCATAAGTTTTCTGGTTACGTATCCAAATTCTCCCTCTCTTTTCATTCCCTCCCCTTTCTCAGAGCTGGCAAACAATTTGCTCTGGGTTATACATGTATTCAGATAAATATAAATTAGAATATGATCAGATAGTCTAATCTGATAAATATAAATTGGGAGGTCAGAGGCTGGAGAGAGCCACTTCAGGCTGGTGAGATCAGGGAAGGCTTCTTGGAGAAGGTAGTACTTGAAAGACTTGAGGTAGGCTTTAAAAGTTAAAAGGCATCAAATCTGGCTTCAGATGCTTCCTAGCTGTGTGACCCTGGGCAAGTCACTTAACCCTGATTGCCTAACCCTTACTGCTCTTCTGTTTTAGATATGGCATAAGACAGAGTGTAAGGGTTTAAAAAAAAGAAAAAGAAACAAGAAGGGTTCTCTAAAGAGCCAGGATTGTTGTGCCCTGGTTAGAACAGGGGTCATTAGGCTGCAGATTCACTATCTGTAAATTGGGAATGAATGAAATACTTATGCTACCTCCTTCCAAGGTACGCTGTAAGGAAAGTACAATTCCATAAAGCTTAAAGCACTATGGAAATGTATGTTATGAAGAGGGCTCTCCATGCTCCCGGTGGATTCTCTGCAACAACTCTAGGAGGGAGAGCAGACATTATTGCCTTCTAAATGAGAGATCTGAGGCTTTAGAGGTGATCTACCCGGCTAGCAAGTGTAAGAACAGGGTTCCTGCCTCCCTCCCATTGTTCATTGTTCTTGAGCTGGGTCCCACTGCCTGTGACTCCACTGGGGTTTTCTTGGTAAAAATACCAGGAGTGCTTGGTTTGCCATTTCCTTCACCAGCTCATTTGACAAATGAGAAAATTGAGGCAAACGGGGTTGAGTGACTTGCCCAGGGTCACATAGCTAGGAAGTCTCTGAGGCTGGTTTCGAACTCAGGTCTTGCTGACTCCAGGCCCAATGCTCTAACCCCTGAGTCACCTAGCTGCCTCCTACCCTCCTGTGGCAGAGCCTCTCTCATGGCGCCATGCTGCTCAGAGGGACTTTGAAGAAGGTGTCTTGGAGAGGAGACCTTCCAGCCCATAATGATACCAGATGATTATTGAGATGACAGACGCCGACTTTGACCTACATCGCAAAGGTTTCTGCTGTCAGAAACCCAGTTTGAGCCATAGTTCTGTCAAAGCCACCCTCCTGAATAAGCTGACCTTTCGGCTGCATTAATGCCCCGTACTTTAAGGCCAGGTATTGGTGGGAGGCTCCTGTTTGCTGAGCACCATATTAATCCCCACAATCTCTTCTTGGCTACTGCGGAGAAATGCTCATTTTTTGCTCCCCTTGGGCTTTTTGGCTTCCTGTTATTTAGCAAAGATGGATTTGGGAAAGAGGAAACTTGGTCTCTGCTCTGTTGACAGGGAACTTGATTCAAAGAAGAGGAATTTGGACCCAGGCAGTCAGGACTCTGCTATTTCAAAGAGACCTGGCTGATGACCCAAACCAATTGTTCCAATTGAAACAATAGTTTGCGTGAAAAGATCTGTAGTCCATTTTACAAGCTCCATAAGAGTCAACCGTGAGAGGGGCAGCTAGGCGGCTCAGTGGCTGGAGAGCTAGACCTAGAGACAGGAGGTCCTGGATTCAAATCTAGTCTTAAACACTTCTTAGCTGTGTGACCTTGGGTGAGTCATTTAGCCCTCATTACCTAGCACTTACTACTTTTCTGCTTTGGAACTGATACTCAGTCTTGATTCCAAGATCCTGATAAGGATTTATATATATAGTTTGTTTCTTTTGTTTTTTGCAAGGGTGCACAATAGAAAACAAAAACAAAAAACTAACACAAGCTCAGGCTCACCCCACTTTCTGTGTTGTTCAGTTGTTTCAGTTGTGTCTGAATCTTTGTGACCTTATTTGAGGTTTTCTTGGCAAAGATACTGGAATGGAGTGGTTTATCATTTTCTTCCCCAGCCCATTTGACTGATGAGGAAACTGAGGCCAACAGGGTTAAGTGACTTGTCTAGGATCACACAGCTAGTATGTTTCTGAGGCTGGATTTGGGTCTTCCTGCTTTCCAGGCCTAACATTCTATCCACCATGTATCTAGCTGTTCCCTATTTGTTGTGTAACCCTAAGGCCTTGTTGGTGAAGTTGTGGCACATATGCTCAGCCAGCACTCTGGTTGCTGCTCCCTTCCCCCTCTTCTCAGTGCCTGAGGATATTTTTTTGCATGCTTCACCCTTCTGTCCAGCCCCTCAAAGCAAGCACTTTCTCTGCTCTCTCCAGTAATAGTGGGCTCACAGACAGCTTGAATTTGCCTTCTGGGCAATTGAACTGGGAAAAGGTTTGCCATCCTTGCCCAAAGCAAATCACATCACCTTTATCATTCTTGAGTTCCTTATCAATAAAATGAAGGTAATCATTCCATTAACTCCAATCTGTCAGGCAATGGGTCCAGATGAAGTGGGTGATAAGTCCATTGTCTTCTCCCTCAGTCAGATGACATTGAACTCACAAAATACTGAATTCCCCTCTGAGCAACCCATTAGCCGAAGGACATTGCCAGTCTCCAGGGTCTTCAGAGCAGGATAACTAAGTTGGTGAAGGGACCAGAAACCCTGCCTTATGGAATTAGTCTGAGGAACTGAGCTAGAGGAGAGAAGATCTGAGGGGAAGGGGCAGGGAGCATGCCAACTGTCTTCAAAAGGCCGCCTTGTGGAAGAGAAAGGAGACTAGACTTGTCCTGCTTGACCCAGAGAGCAGAACTTGTAGGAATGGGTGTCAGTAGGAGAGAAAAAGATTTTAACTGATTCTAAGCACAAGTCTCAAAACACTTAGATCTGTCTCAGAATGGAATGAGCTACCTTGGGAAGGAAGGAAACAAGTGTAGATGAAGTGCCTTCTGCGTACTAAGCACCATGCTAAGTGTTTTACAAATTTTATCTCAATTCTAAAAGACAAAATGTTCTCAGTCCATATTTGCATAATGATTAAGCCCCATCATTACTAAATGAATAAATGCAATTTTCTGAACTGTGGATTAGAAAGTATGGTGGAATAAATCTCTCCTCTCTTGATTTGCAGGGAGTAAGAACTTTTGTCTTCCCCTAAACAGAAGAGGAGAAGTCAAAGGAAGACTAATTCTCATTTGACTTCACAAGCTATATAGCTGGATAGCTGTGTTTTATGGAATCAGAATGGTAAATAAACAGAATAGCCAAATTTATCTACTCTCCCCCCAATACAAAAGTGGTCTCATTTAATCCTAATGACAACCTAGGCCAGTGATGGCGAACCTATGGCACTAGTGCCAAAGATGGCACACAAAGTGCTCTCTGTGGGCATGCAGCTGCCTTTCTCACCTCCAACCCCCGAGTTTGTTACTAGAAAGGCAGAGGAACTCAGGCAGAGCTGCTCTCTTCCCCCTTTCCCCAATGCCTGATGACATTTTTCCCATCCCCCACCCCTTTGCCTAGTAGCCAATGGGAGCGCACAGGTAAAGTAGGTGGCTCACAGTGGCAGAGCTGGAGGGGAGCAGAGCTCTCAGGCCTCCCCCTCTTTATACTGGCTGAGGACATTTTTTCCTTCACCCACCCCTCTGTCCTGTGTGAGGTGAGGGTGGGGGCAGGGCGCACCCAAGACTTGATGGAGGGTCAGGGCATGCCATTTCTGGGGGGAGGGGCATGGCACTTGGTCTGAGGGGTGGGGGGGCTAGCACTCCATCTCTAAAAGGTTTGCCATCACTGACCTGGGAGATAGGTGCTAGTATCCTCATTTTACAACTGAGGAATTGAAGCAAGGGTAAAGTGACTTGCCCAGGGTCACATAGCTAGTAAGTGTGCAAGGCTGGATTTGAACTCAAGTTTTCCCTGTGAGACTAAGTGCTTTCTCAGTTATACCATCTAGCTGCCTTTACCTTGGAAGTAACCAATTCCCCTCCACTTAAATCTTCCAGCCAAGGCCAGATAACCATTTGTTTGAGACATTGAAGGAAGGGATTCCTGTTCAGGTATAAGTTGGATCAAATGCCTTCTATGGTCCCTTTTAATTCAAAGGTTCTGGGATTCTGGGATTTCATCAAGCAACCTTCCACACTGTATAAACATGTTATTAGAATTATCATCATGGTCATCCTCACCAAAACAGAGTATACCCAGGTCTACAGTGAGCTCTGCAAGAAGATAACTTGGTTTTCACAGTATAATAAAGGTTATTTATAATAAAGGTTATTCCAAGGCAGAGAATCCTTTTTATTACCAAGGGTCCGAACAACCCCCTGCAAAAAGCCCAGCCTGAGGAAGACCTGGAGTTCAAGGAAGCAACTAGAAAATGCCAGGCAGAGAGGCAAGCCCTCCTGCAGATTGTCATCCTCTCTATATTTAGATGGCTCCCCCCCTCCCATGAGTGGGCAGACAAGCTTATGGGCAGGAGAGGCAGGTGGGATGGTTCTCATTCATTAGGCTTCCATCATGAGTGAGTATAAAGGAAGGTACAGGTGCTTTGGAAAGTGGATATCTTGGTGTTATGTCCAATGATAATAAAATATGTCCTGGAATGATAAAATGAAACATTAGTAATAATAATGAAAACAGAATTTATATATAACATATAGATTAATTATATTCTATTATACAGTTATATTGTAACATAGTATATGATTATAACATAATTATATATTATACCACATCATTATGTATGAAAAATATTACACAATAACCAAATATACATAATTATATATGATACAATTATATAGAACACAATTAAATAATCATTATAATATAACATTATAATCATATGTATAATATATATAATATAAGATTATATTATCATATAATTATACATAATTATGTGTCATAATATATAATTATAATTCTATAATGCAATATAGAATTCAATATTATATGATATATACTTGCATAATGTATAATATATGATAGAATATTTTGTCTATATAAAGAGTGAGCTTTAAGAGCTAAGTATATCTCTACATGTAAAGCATTTTTTATTTGATCTTCACAACAACCATGGGATAGATATGTTATTATTAACCCCATTTTACAGATGAGAAGACTGAGGTAGATAGAGGTTAAGTGACTTGCCCCAGTTCACATAGCTATTAAATGTCTGAGAGAAGATGGAAGACCAGACTTGGAGTCAGGAAGACACGGGTTTAAGACCTGCCTTTGCTGTATCCTAACTATGTGAGTGAGGGCAAGATACAACCTCTCAGTGCCCCTAAGCAGCTTTCTCTGATTAAAAAATTTGATGTGCATAGGAGAATTTCTACATAATCTAATTTTATTATCTTTATGGAGTTATAGGTCTGGGCCTCAAATCCTATAAAAATTAAGCTCATGGTCATATAATTCTTCAAAGCTACAATGTGGTAAAAAAAAAACAAAAAACCACCTACCTTCTGTCTTAGAATTGATATTAAATATAGGTTCCAAGACAAAAGAATATCAATTGGGGTAAGCCCAGGGTCACACAGATAGGAAGTGTCTGAGGTCACATTTGAATCCAGGACCTCCCATCTCTAGGCTTGACTATCTATTGAGCTACTTAGCTGTTCCACAAAGCATTTTTCTTACATCAACTCTATGAAGTAAAGAGTGTAATTATGATTATCTCCATTTTATATAAAAACTTTTTAATCTTCAGTTTGTGTAAAATTTGTAAAAAAGTAATAAAAGTCCATCCAATAAAGTAATAATTTTATAAAACCAAATAGTCCAATAAAATTAGCAGCTACCTTGTAGAGTTGTTGTAAAGATCAAATGAAATACTAGATGTAGAGGGCTTCATAATCCTTAGAGTATTATAGAAATGTAAGAGGGGTGTGTGTGTGTGTGTGTTTGGGTCTAGCCTTAGAATAAGGCCATTCTACCAAAACAGATCAGCAACTGTTTTATAATTTATAACTCAGAGAGCTGCCTGGGACATTGGGAGGTTTAATGACATGCCAAGGGTCACTAGCCAATGTGTCAGAGGAGGTAAAGGAACCCAGGTCTTCTTTAATCTGAGGCCAATTCTTTATCCTCTATGCCATATTGCTCTTTTTTTAAATAATACCATTGTTATGATAAGGACACTGAAAGACCTGGAGAGACACGCAGTCACAAAACTAAGTCATCACAGTCAACCCAGCTTTCTTTTTTTAGTTATTTATAAAAAAGTAAACTTTTTAGCATATAACATAGCAATAGCATAATACATATTTATCATAAAAATGTAATAACTTATTATGAATATATTTATCCAAAAGAAACAATTTCTCATATTAGTTATGTCCAAAAATCTGTTTCTTTTTTCCCCTCTCTCTCCCCTAACCTCCTCTCCCAAAAAGGCCAGTAATATGATATGGTTGTCTATAGATTATTATATAATACACATTTCCTCATTCATTATGCTTATAAAACAAGATGCTTTACTTATACTAGAGAAAAATTCATAGATGAAATAAAATGAAGAATGGTATGTTACCTAATAGTGGCATAGAGTCAAAAGGAATGACTCAACTTTTTAGACCCCAAACCCAATCTTTTTCCCCCTTTCCCTCATTTTGTCTCTCTCTACAGACAACCAGGAACCATGTTAGGTAATCTGATGTTTTACCATAGTAGATAGTTTAGAAAAGAGGATTCTCTACTGGTGATTCTAGATACCCTTGTACTTTCCTCACATATAATAATAAAAACCAATTCACATTTCATGGCACTTTAGTTTATAAAACACATTCCTCAGAATACAAGTGTCCCCCATACCTTAGGGCAGTTTCAAGTGGGCTTGAAGCCTCGGACAAGTCACTTAACCCAGATTGTCTAGCCATTACCCTTCTGCCTCAGGAGTTGTTTCTAAGAGAGAAAGCAAAGTTTAAAAAAAATAACAAGTATTATTATCTACATTTTAGAGATGAACAAGCAGGCATTAATAACTTGACATATAGTAAATGTTTAATAAATATTTGTTGCCTTCCATTGCTGTGGGAGGTTGAAAAACCAACCCCAAGGCCACACAATAAGTGTCAGAACTAGAATTCAGCTCCTAGGCTTTTGACTCCAAGTTCAATGCTTTTATCTTTAAGTCCTGAAATAAAGAAACATATTCCTGAGGCAAGCATTTGAGCATGGTGCTTTCTTGCTCAAAAATCTAACATGGCTCTCTATCAACAAGAATTCAAATGCATTGTAGTGGGAAAAGCACTTTGAGACAGGAGAGTTGGGTTCC
Source organism: Gracilinanus agilis (assembly GCF_016433145.1). NCBI lineage: Eukaryota > Metazoa > Chordata > Mammalia > Didelphimorphia > Didelphidae > Gracilinanus > Gracilinanus agilis. Next base: position 168,570,811 of record NC_058133.1, read on the forward strand.
AGAATTCAAATGCATTGTAGTGGGAAAAGCACTTTGAGACAGGAGAGTTGGGTTCCATCTAGTCTCTAATCCCTATAAGTTTTGTGACTCTGGGTAGGCTGATTAATTTCTCTGAGCCCTTTAGTTTTCTCATCTGTAAAATGGGATGTTTTGGTTATGAGAAGTATATTTTCAAAGACTTTAGAGAAGTGATCAGCCTCTCCTATCTATTCCCCACTCTTTAATAGTAAGAATTTTCTAAATGAATGATTAAAGGATGTTATCTTGCCTACAACGGGAAAAGGAAGAACATCCAAGCACAAAACTTACAAATCTTGGTAGAGTTTATCAAAGGAAATATATTCTAGCTTCCATTGAGGAATTAAGAGCTAATGGTTAAGATGCAAGGATTTTCTCCTAGGAGCTTCCAGAACAGAATTATCCTGGTTGATTGTCTCCTACCAATCATCTATAGCCAAATATAAAAATGCAGGGGGCAGCTGGGTAGCTCAGTGGAGTGAGAGTCAGGCCTAGAGACAGGAGGTCCTAGGTTCAAACCCGGCCTCAGCCACTTCCCAGCTGTGTGACCCTGGGCAAGTCACTTGACCCCCATTGCCCACCCTTACCAATCTTCCACCTATGAGACAATACACCGAAGTACAAGGGTTTAAAAAAAAATCCTAAAAAAAAAAAAAAAACAAATATAAAAATACTTTGGCATTCACAAAGCCCTGTATAACCTGCCTCCTCTGCTACCTTTCTGGTCTTCTTTCATCTTATCCTCCCTTCTCCCCATATCTGTCAATCCAGTGACACTGGCCTCCCTGCTAGTCCTTACAAGACACTCCGTTTTTTGACCTTGGGCATTTTCATGGACTATCCCCAATACATGAAATGCTCTTCTTCATTTCCACTTCCTGAATTTCTTCAAGATCCAGCTAAAATCCTATCTTCTACCTGATTTCCCTTAATTCTAGTTGTTGTTATTGTTCATTCTTTTCAATTGTGTCCATCTCTTGGTGACCCAATTTCTTGGCAAAGACACTGGAGTGAGTGGTTTACCATTTCTTTCTCCAGTTCATTTTACAAGATGAGGAAATGGAGGCAGATATGGTGAAGTGTCTTACCCAGGCTCACACCAGTATTAAGTATCTGAGACGTTATTTAAACCCAGGAGGATGAGTCTTCATGACTCCAGGTTCTATACTCCATCCACTGTGCCACCTAACTGCCCTTTAATTCTAGTGCCTTCCCTCTATTGATTATATCTAATTTATCCCATCTAGATCTTATTTGTACATACCTACTTGTATGTTGTCTCTCCTATTAGATTGTGAACTCCTTGAGAGCAAGGACTATCTTGTGCCTTTCTTAGCTCTAGTGCTTAGCACAGGTCCTGCCACATAGCAAGAGCTTAATAAATGTCTATATACTGAATGACTAACATAAGTACTTCTGTAGAGATGATCTGAGTGAGGATCAAGAGAGAGAGCAAGGAATGATATTATGGTGTACATAGACTACAGATCACCCAGCCAGAAAGGCAAAATAGATGCTGACCTCAGAAAACTAATGGCACCCTGAGACAAAGGTATGATACCCTAGCATGGGAGTACTTTTTGTCCAGCTATTTTGTTGTGTACTGGAGCCCACCCCCTGCTAAAAGTAGAGCAGGTGACACTATTTTTTTTTAAACCATATCTTTCTATTTTAGTAACAACTCTAAGACAGAAGGGCAAGTGCTAAGTAATGTAATGCAAGAAATCCTGCATTACAGCAAATGGGGGAAGATGACTTGTTCAAGGTTGTATAGCAAGAAAGTGCCTGAATTCAGATTGGAACCCAAGTCCTCCTGACTCCAGATCTGATGCTCTATCCATTGGGCCACCTAGATGTCCCCAGGTAATACATTTCTTGAATTGCCATCAATCAAGCAATCAATGAGCATTTATTAAGTGTCTGCTGTAAACCAGGCACTGTGCTAGGAGCGGTATGAAAAGCAGAAGCCAAAGCAGTCTCTGCTCTCAAGGAGCTTCCAGGCTTGCTGAGAGATAGGGCGTGTACCTCTATAGTTATATTTAAAATCTCTACAAAGGCTTAGAGAGAATTTGGAGAGAAGGCACTGGCAACCAGGGCATCAGGGAAGGTCTCTGCTAGCTGCTGGTGCTTGAGCCAAGCCTTGAAGGAAATGGGATTCTGAAAGACAGAGGTTAGAAAGGAGCACATTCCTTTCATGAAAAATGTCTTTGCCAGTGAAAAGAAGGGCACTGAGGTAGGTGCTGAAGTGTTCTGTACGTGAGGAACAGCAAGAAGGCCAGTTTGGCTAGCTGCTTTATGCATGAGGGGAATAATGTACAAGAGGCCTGGAAATAGAGGGGTGTGAAGGATTTTATTCATCTATTTATTAAAAACCCTTCCCTTCCATCTTAGAATCAATACCATGGATTAGTTCCAAGACAGAAGAGCAGTAAGGGCTAGACAATAAGGGTTAAGTGACTTGTCCAGGGTCACATAGCTAAGAAATGTCTGAGGCCAGATTTGTGTAAAGGACTTTAATTGCCAAACCAAGGAGTTTTTATTTGATCCTAGAGGTAATGGAGAGCTTTGAGGGATTTGAGTAGAGGAGTGACACTAGGAAAATCAACTTGGCAGCTATTCAATGGGTAGATTTGAAAGGGGGAGAGATTTGAGATAGAGAGACTATTGAAGAGACTATTATAATAGTACAAGTAAGAAGTGATGGAAGGGGACAGGTAGGTGGCTCAGTGGATTGAGAGCCAGGTTCAGAGATAGGAGGTCTTGGGTTCAAATGTGGCTGCAGACACTTCCTAACTGTATAACTCTGGGCAAATTACTTAACTCCCATTGTCTAGCCCCTATTGATCTTCTGCCTTGGAACCAATACACAAAATTTATTATGGAAGGTAAGAGTTTAAAAAAAAAATAGGTAAGGCAGTTGGATGGCTCAGTGGATTGAGAACCAGACCCAGAGAACAGAGGTCCTGGGTTCAAATCTGGCCTCAGACAGTTCCTAGCTGTGTGACCCTGGGCAAGTCACTTAATCCCCATTGCCTAGCCCAGTGATGGGCAAACTACAGCCTGTGGGCCAGATGTGGCCCCCTGAAATGTTCTATCTGGCCAGAGGACATCATTCCTAATCTGACGAATACAATGAGTAGGATACAATACAATGAAACTTTGAAAGAGTTGCCTTAGGAACAGACTGACAGATGAGCATTTCCTTTCCTTTGGCCCCCTCTTTAAAAAGTTTGCCCATCACTGGCCTAGCCCTTACCACTTTTCTGACTTGGAACCAATACATAGTATTGATTCTAAGATAGAAGGTAAGACTTAAAAAAAAAAAAAGAAGCAATGAGAGCCCAAACTACAGTGGTGTCTGTGTGAGTGGAGAGAAGGGGAAAGATGGGAGAGATGCTATAGACTGTTCAATCATTTCAGTCATGTCTGACTCTTCATGAGCCCATTTTGGGTTTTCTTGGCAAAAACACTGGAGGGGTTTGCCATTTCCTTCTCTAGCTCATTTTATAGAAGAGAAAACCGAGGCAAACAGGGGTAAGTGACTTGTCCAGGGTCACACAGATAGATGTCTGAGGTCAGATAGGAACTCAGAAGATGAGTCCTCCTGACTTCAAGCCTGGCACTGCCTGAATAGAAGGCGGATGGTACTAAATGTGGCTTTCTAAATCTCTATGACATCTGAGTGATCTAGTGGCCCCTTTTCTATTTGAATTTGGGGAAGAAGGGGTTTCTTCTCAGAGGATTCTCTAAACTAATGAAATCACAGGTTCAGTGAAAAAAAAAAAAAAGGCATGGAGGGGTTCCAGGTCAGATTCGTGTTAGACTGTCGAGTTCTGCGGCTCCTTTCAGCTCTTAGGTCAGATGATGCCATGGTTCAGGCCATAGCCCCTCCACATTTTACCAGATGGTCTCATGAGCTACTATGGCTGATGAAATTCCACCCATGGCAGTCAGTCCTACGGGGAGGAGCCTCTCTAAACATAGCTTTGATCATTATTATTCAGTATAATAACTTTAATGATAATTAATCATTAATCATTCAGAATCCTTATGGAACACCTAACCCATGTGCAAAGCCATTCTAGCTTCAGAGGTTATCCAGGGACTTCACTGTGCTGGCACAGTAAGAGAACTCTGGGGTCCTCCTCACTGTGGTTCAATACTGAAAGAATAAAGGACAGAATAAAATGAAAAGAAGGAGACTGAAGAAGTTCTCCAAGGCTGTACAAGGAATACATGACTAAATTGCCCTTTTGTTATTGTTCAGTCGTTTCAGTCCTGTCTGATTATTCCTGACCCTGTTTGGGGTTTTCTTGGCAAAAACCCTGGAGGGGTTTGCCATTTCCTTCTCTAGTTCATTTTACAAGTGAGAAAACTGAGGCGAACATGTGACCCCATCTGGGATTTTCTTGACAAAGATACTGGAGGGGTTTGTCATGTCCATCTCTAGCTCATTTTACAATTGAGGAAATGGAGGCAAACTGGGTTAAGTGCCTATGGTCACCCAGCCAGGAAGCATCTGAAGCCAGATATGAATCTTCTTGACTACAGGTCCAACACTATCCATTGTGCCATTAATATGCCCTTAGATATCATCTAGTCCAACCTTCATTTTACAGATGAGGAAACTGAGGCTCACAGAGGTGACAAGACTTGCTCAGGCTCACACAGGCAGAGCCAGGATTTAAACCCCTGACTTTCAGACCAAGACTCTGTCATTTTTTTGAGAGCAAAGAACATTTCAGAGAAGGTGGTGTAAGGTTCAACTAGTGAGTGCTGTCCCCTTTCTTGCCTGAAGCATTCCTTTCTCTTACTGCTTTGCCTACCATCCACCCACAGCCCCCGGATGTTTTCTATCACTTTAACAAGCAAGTACAAATGTACTTTATTTTAAAGTGACAAAAGTTGCACTTGTTTGAAGTGTAAGATATGTCACTCCAGGAAAGAGATTTGTTCTGACTATGTAAGAGATGAAATAGATAGTGGCACGTTTAAAGACTTTTTAGCTAGTTCTTGGGAACAAGATTCTTTCTGTCCTCCTGGTTCAGACTCTAATTTGGGATCTCATATACTTGCTTCATTCAGAACCACCCAAACACTCTCTCTGGACCTTCGACCGCTCTCATTGATCTAATTCCCTCCAGCTAGTAAGCATCCCAAATGCCGCAGAGCTCTTTGGCTTTCCTAAAGAGTGTAGGTATAAAAGAAGAAAAGGGGTACTCTGGGATAGATGTCTTGGGACCTGAACTGTTCTCAAAACCTGTCACTTCATTTTAAAAGAAGAACCTCACATAGTTCTTGTCCTCCCATCTAGTTCCAATAAACCTACCTCTTGAATGATAACCAAAGAGCAATGGGGCTTTCACAAGGAATCAGGCGCATCTTCTCAGTGCCAGGTAACGGGACATTGTTCAGTTCCCTGCCTCTACTAGTAAAAATAAAAGAGGTGATGGAGAATGAAGTGATGAGATGGGTTGGAGTGATGGATTTGGAGCCAGGAAGGCTGAGTTCAAATCTAATCCTAGATGTTTACAGTGTGACCTTGGGCAAATCACTTGACCTCTCTCAGGCTTGGTTTCCTCAACTGCAAAATGGGAATCATAATGGCATCTACTTTACAAAGCTGTTGTGAGGATCAAATGAGATAACATGCGTAGTGTACTGCAAACCCTAAAGCATTATTTATGTTAGCTATCTATTATTATTATTATTTAAAAGATCTCATCCACTATGCCTGAACTTTGAAGGCTAACTCCTTAGGCTCTTCTTTCCCCCTCCCCTCTCTTTCCCCTTACCCCTTTCTGGGCTCTTGTTAAATTTTCAATGGGCATATTTATACCCAATAATCTTAGCATAAATAATTTTTTGTTATTATTTTGTTGATTTTCTAGACTCCAGAAAATATTAATAATGCAGTTTAAATTTAAAATGGTCTCTGTATGTGCACATATTTTTCCCCAGAACCTGGTTGTTAAACATTTATCAGCACACCTGTATATATTGCTTTATAAACTATTGCTCAAACATGTGCATTAGAAGGCTCATGGAATAAAGTCCACACCAAACTGGACTCAGTAACTACCTATATAGGTTAATAATAATAATGATACTAAAGATTAATAATAATAATAACAATAACTATAGGATAATAACAACAATAACTAAAGATTTATAATAATAACTAACTACAGGACAATAATAATAATAACAACAATGAGGATAATAACAACAACAACAAATATATGTTAATAATAACAACAATAACTGTAGGTTAATAACAATAACAACAATAACTATAGGTTAATAACAATAACAACAACTATAGGACAATGATAGTATAATAACAATAGCAACTAGAGTTAATAATGGCAACAATAACTATAGGTAAATAATAACTATAGGTTAATAAAGACAATAATAAATATAACTATAGGTTAATAATAACAATAACAATGGGATAATAACAATAACTACAGGTTAATAATGATAACAATAAACAATATTTATCTAGCATTTTAAGGTTGGTGAAGTGCTTTACGTCCATGATCCCATTTGAACCTACATTATCCCCAGGCTCAAATCTCGGACTCTTAGCATTTTGCCCATCCTTTAAGACCCAGCTCCATGAAGCCTTCCCTGGGCTCTCCAGGAGAGGTGTCTTCTTATATATTCCATAATGATAATTACAGACATCTACATTTGGATCATTAATGCCCTTTCCCTCTTGAACTTACTTTATATTCCTATTAAGTTCGATCATGTGTATAAGGAGTGTATCTTCCCAACCCTCCCAAGAGAATGTAGTTCTTCAGACTTCAGACTGTTGTTGCTGTTCAGTTATTTCAGGCTTGTCTGACTCTTCATTGTCTCCATTTGGGGATTTTCTTGGCAAAGATACTGGAGTGGTTTACCATTTCCTTTTCCAGCTCATTTCACAGATGAGAAAACTGAAGCCAGTAGGGTTAAGTGACTTGCCCAGGGTCACACAGCTAGTAAATGTCTGAAATCACATTTGAACTCAGGTCTTCTTGATTCTAGACCCGGTGCTCTGTTCACTGAATCACCTTAAGGGTAGAGACTATTTTCATCTTTGATTCTCATGATGTGTCTTATTCATGGTGAGAGCCTAACAGTTTTGTGGGCCTGAGATGAATTGATGAGATAGATTCAGAGAGAGGCTGTAGGTCCAACTCTCTTGGTCTTCCCTTCTCTGCAGGGGTTAATAGAGAACATGTTTCTAACCCAGGCAGTGATCGTTTGGCTGGCCTCAGCAATTTTGCTTCTGACCTCTCCATGGATACCAACAATGATGTGACTGAGCATAGGATGTAATTTGGGAAACAAGGGCAGGATGTATTCCTTATCCCAACAGTGATTGGTTTGTTCCTTGGAGCAAATTATTTCATTACCAACCTTGGGTAAGAACACAGCTAGTGAAAAATAAAATACTTCTGGGCATGAAGTTATCAAGGCCATTTAAAAAAACAAGCACAATATTGAACCCACGGGCCCTCCTGGGACTTTCAATTCTGCCAAGGATAAAGGAGTCATATAATTCTTCATTGAGGTGAGGCCACATGCATGGAACAGGCTGGTCGAGATGGTGACCTGCTGTTATCTAGAGAGCCTCAACATTTCCCCCATGAGCATCTTGCACGTTCGGTGGGGGAAGTGGAGACTTTTCCTGCTTGTTGTGTTCCAGGGAAGTTCTTTCCTTTGCCATCTGAATTCCTGTGACTCAATTCCTCAGGGTGTTTAATCCACTTGGAGTTTCTCACAATTGTCTGCAATCCCTTCTGGTGGTTTTACAGTTGAATTTCAATGTGACCCTGGTGTGGCAGGAGGGTCCAGAGCTTGAGAAGTTCCACTCTTGAAAGCCCAAGGTCTAAACTGGCATGAAAGCACACTGATTCACAGCTGCCAAGGCTCCTGGCTTCCTTTTCCCAAGCTGCCCCTAAATTAAGCAGAGAATTAATAGGGTAGCTCTAGCGAAGGGTCACCCTGGTGAATTCAGCCTGGAGATGTCGGAGGTGGGTGAATTAGTGCAACCCCAAGATGGAGGAGGTGGTTTCGATGCCAGCAGATTTTGTCATAGCATCGTGAAGTTTACAGAATTCTTTCTTCACAACAGCCCTCTGGAGAGCATCTGAGAAAGGCAACCAGGATGGGGAAGTTCTCATGCTGGTACAACATAATAACTGATATTCAGAGAATGCTTTAAAAATTTCAAAGTCCTCTATGCACATTCTCTCATTCAATCTCCATAGCAACCCTGTGATGCGAGTGCTACAGCTTTCTGAAATCTGCCTTTTATTACCTGGGAGATTGGGGCAATCACTTTGTTTCCTAGGGCCTCAGTTTCCCCAATCAAAAAATAAGAAAGATGGACTAGTAATTAGCTCGTAGTCACCAGCTTGTAACTGTCAGAGATTTGAACATAGGTCTTCCTGACCTCAAGTCCAAGCCTGTCCTTTGCCATACTGCCTCTCCTGTGAAGAACAGTGGAAGGAATAGGAATAGGGGAAATTTATTTAGTTGGGAAAAGAGAACACTTAGGGCAGGTGGAGGCATGATAACTGCCTTCAAGGATTCAATGGGGCTGTCATCAGATTGTAGATTTCAGGGTCAAAAGGGATCTAAGAGATCATCTAGTCCAACTCCTTCATTTTTATAGGTGAGCCCAGAGAAGCCTAGGAGTGTTAGGTGACCTGAGATCACACAAGGAGGGAGGGGAGGAGGCAGAATCTGAGCCCAGGTTCTTACATGGAAGAGGGATTAAACTTGTTCTGTTTGACTCTTGACGTCAGAACAAAGAGAAACAAGCAGAAGATGGGAATTTTAGTCTTGAAGAAAAACACAAACCAAATGAAAAAACAGATCCCTAAACAAATGACCCAGAATAGAATGCAGTGATTGAAAAGGTGTGTGTGTGTGTGGGGGGGGGGTCCTTTTCATTATGGCTGGGGTTCTTGACTTCCTGGATCCTTTGGAAGTCTGGGAAAGCCAAAGGATGGAAGCCAGAATAATGTCCTTATAATGTGTAAAATAGGGGGCAGCTGGGTAGCTCAGTGGATTGAGAGCCAGGCCTAGAGACCAGAGGTCCTGGGTTCAAAATTGGCCTCGGACATTTCCCAGCTGTGTGACCCTGGGCAAGTCACTTAACCCCCATTGCCTAGCCCTTACCACTCTACTGACTTGGAACTAATACATAATATTGATTCTGAGGTGGAAGGTAAGGGGTTAAAAAAATAATGTGTAAAATAAAAGATACAGAATTACCAAAGAAACCACTTGTTGAAATACCATATATATATATATATATCTGTAGGTATATGGATTTAGAGTATTCATGTGTATATATATCTAAATCCATATACATTATATGTATATATTACATGTATTATGTATATATTATATGTATATATATAATACATATAATGGATTCTGGGTCTTTAAATATATATATAGAAGGTTTTAATCCTGGTTTGCTACTTTCTACCTGTATGAACATGAATCAATCACAACTTTCCTAGGCTTTAGTTTCTCTCTCTCTCTCCTCTCTCTCCTACTCTCTCATTCTTTCTTTCTCTCTCTCTCTCTCTATATATATATGTGTGTGTGTGTAGATATATATATACATATATATATATATATTTATATGTGTGTGTGTGACATATGTGTGTCACACACAGACCCCAAGTTAAGGACCTCTAGATGGGACGGATCCAAACCAAAGCCAGAAGACCACTAACCCAATATGTTGTAGAGGGGGTGCAATATTTGTTCTTATTCAAGCATGGATTGAATAAATGACCTCTGAGGTACTTCCTACTCGGATTCTGTGAGGTTGTCCAATTTATCCCCATTTTATAGAAGGGCAAACTGAAACTCAGAGAGATAATATGACTTGCCTATAGCCACACATATTCAAACTGCTAAACTTTAGAAATAGCATTTGAACCTAGGCCTCCTGACTCCAAGACAGAGGCTCTGCCGTTACTCTGCAGTGTACAGCTATCATATTGCTTTTGCTTATCTCCTAGCTTCTAAGCGAATAAGAAATAAACTCCCTTTGGGTGTCTCTGAAATGAAAAGTGGTGCATCCAGTAGCCACACTGCCTTGAGCTGGGCTGAACCCAAGGCAGGGATCAAGGCCCTCTTGTCATCTCAGCTTGGCTGTATGAAGTGTGAACTCTGACTCCTGGGCTCCTGGGCATCGCTAGTCAACAAGCATCCACTGAGCCCTATTAGGTGTTATGTGCTCTTATGCAAAGACAAAACAATGACTTCCTTCAAGCATTTCTCAAATGGGAAGGAGACACCATGTCTATAGAGAAGCAGCTACACGCTCTACACAAAATAAATACAAGATGATTTTGGAAGGAGGTACCAGCCTCCAGCTAAAGAAATTGATGGAGATGTTACTGGAGGAGTTTGGGTCATAAAGCCGACAGACTGTCGTCCCTGAGTTCCCATCACACAAAACAAACAAATCTATTATCCGTTCAAGGTAGAAGGACCAGGAGAAGCTTCATGCTGAAGGTATGAGAGCTGAGTGTTGAAGGAAGCTGGAGATTGAAAACAAAACAAAACAAAACCCTTACCTTCCCTCCTAGAATCAATCCTGGGTATTGGTTCTAAAGCAGAAGAGCAGTAAGGGCTAGGCAATGGGGGTTAAGTGACTTGCCAGGATCACACAGCTAGGAAGTGTCTGCGGCCAGATTTGAACCCAGGACCTCTGATCTCTAGGTCTGGCTCTCAATCATCATCCAGCTGCCCCCTCCAGAGTAATTTTAAATGGAATTTCTCTTTCTAACTCTTGCTGCTGGGTTTTGTTGGAAATATATAGAAATGCTGATGATTTTTGTGGGTATATTTTGTATCCTTTAGTTGATTCTCTAGGATTCTTTAGATAGACCATCATATCATCAGCAAAGAGTTTAATTTAGTTTCCTCACTGCCTACTTTAATCCCTTCAATTTCTTTTTCTTCTCTAATTGCTACTGCTAGTGTTTTTAGTACAATATTAAATATTAGTGGTGACAATGGGCATTCTTGCTTCACTCCTGATCGTATTGGGAAGACTTCTAACTTGTACCCATTGCAGATGATGCTTGCTGATTGTTTTAAATATATACTGTTTATTTTTTTGAGGAACAGCCCTTCTATTCCCATACTTTCTAATGTTTTCAGTAGGAATGGGTGTTGTGTCAAAGGCTTTTTCTACATCTATTGAGTTAAGCATGTGATTTCTGTTAGTTTGGTTGTTGATATGGTCAATTATGTGGATGGTTTTCCTAACATTAAACCATCCTTGCATTCCTGGTATAAATCCCACCTGGTCATAGTAGATAATCCTTCTGTGATAACTTCCTGGAGTCTTTTTTTTTTTAAACCCTTAACTTCTGTGTATTGACTCCTTGGTGGAAGAATGGTAAGGGTGGGCAATGGGGGTCAAGTGACTTGCCCAGGGTCACACAGCTGGGAAGTGTCTGAGGCCACATTTGAACCCAGGACCTCCTGTCTCTAGGCCTGACTTAATCCACTGAGCTACCCAGCTGCCCCCATCCTGGAGTCTTTTTGCTATTATTTTATTGAAGATTTTTGCATCTGTGTTCATTAAGGAGATTGATCTGTAGTTTTCTTTCCATATTTGTGTCATAAAAAGAATTTGGTAGGACTCTTTCTTTGCCTGTTTTGTCAAATAGTTTGTATAGTATTGGGATTAGTTGTTCTTTAAATATTTGATGGAATTCACTTATGAATTCATCTGGCCTTGGGAATTTTTTCTTAGGGAGTTCCTTAATGACTTGTTCAATTTCTTTTTCTGAGATGGGATTATTTAAGTATTCTATTTCTTCTGCTGTTAATCTAGGCAATTTAAAGTTTTGTAAATATTAATCCATTTCACCTAGATTGTCATTGAATTCCATTTTGGAAGCCCTTGAGATCAGTGGTATCGAACTCAAACAGAAACAGGCCACTAAGCTATCCAAAAGCATCTTTGCAGCAGCATATTGACTTAGAAGACCATATTAGGGGGCAACAAGATGGCTCAATGGATTGAGAGCCAGGTCTGGAGACAGGAAGTCCTGGGTTCAAATTTGACCTCAGACACTTCCTAGCTGTGTGATCCTGGATACTTTCTAGCCCTTGCTGTTCTTCTGCATTGGAGACAATATACAGTATTGATTCTAAGATGGAAGGTAAGGGTTGGGAAAAAAAAGAAAACCACATATTAACATTATCTATGTTTTATTATGCTTTATTTATTTTGTTCATTGTTTCCCAATTACATTTTAATCTGGTTTGGGCCACACTCGAGTATTCAGGCCGGTGTTTAACACCTCTACTGTAGATATTTTGGAGAGGGGTGATAAGGCCAAGAAAATAAATTAGGAGGCTTCTCTAGTGGTCTAGTTTCTGTATAGCAGATGGTCTTAGCCAAAAGCATACATAACTACCTACTTGGTTCTTATCTGTTTGTCATATTCTGAACTGAATTTAAAATTAGTGAAAGGTCTTGTAGGTGGCTCAGTGGATAGAAAGCCAGGCATGACCCATCTCCCCATCACAAAAAATGAGACTTTAACTCCTTGAGGGGGAGGGAACACTGTTTCCTTTTGTCTTTGTATCCCTGGTGCATGCCAGTACCTATTGGGTACTGAATAGCGAGTTGAAATGAAAATAATTTTCAAATTTTAAAGCATTCCATAAATACAAATTATTATAACTTTAATGCTTTGCCCATCTATTACAATTCTAGTAATTTAGTAGCAGGTGTGACCTTGGACAAGTCATTTACTTCCTCTTAGTGTGGATTTCTGTTCATCTAACAAGGAGGTTGGATAGTTTGGTCTCTGAGGTCCCTTTCAATTCTGACAATCTGTGTCTCAAATTCTAGTTCTGACACAATTAGTGACTACAAGTGGGGTGAGAAGACCTGATGGGTACTGCTGTTGTTTCCATCTATCATTGTGCACACCTGCTTCTTGGCACTGGGTAATGAGATGCCCTTTCATTTTGATCAGCCACTGGGCAGTAATAATGCACCAAAAATATCAAAACCGGTGTCGAGCTATCAAAGGTTGCAGCCAAAGGGATAACCTTTCTGGAGAAGAGAAGACAGGGGGATGTTCGTAGCTGTCTTTGGTTATTTAAAGTGCTCCCAAGCCTTCCGTGGAGCTAAGTTTTGTTCTGTTGGGCACCAGAGGGCAGAATAAAAATATGAAAATTACAGACAGAGATAGATTTCGGCTCAATAGAAGGAGGAATGCCATGAGGGATGGTGGAAAGGATGATGGCTGTGGAGTGAGAGGACTTCAAATTCAGATCTGATATTTAATGCTTGTGTAACCTTAGAGTCATATAAGCTTAGGGCAGTCAGGTGGCACAGGAGAGCACACCAAGCCTGGAGTCAGGAGGACCTGGGTTCAAATCTAACCTCAGACACTTCCTAACTGTGCGACCCTGGGCAGCTCACTTAACCCCATTTGGCTAGCCTTTTCCCTTCATCTTGTAGTTGTTATTAAGGCAGAAAGTAAGGATTTAAACATAAAAGTCACTTAAGCTTGCTGGACTTTAGTTTCCGGATGTGGAAAATGAGAGCATTGGATTAGATGGCTTTGAGATGCCTTCCTGCTCTAAATCTGTGATCCCATGATCCCAGCATTGAGAGCCCTCCCGCATGTCGAGAGGGCTACCTTGAGTTTTGTATCATTGGAAGGGCTCAGGCCAAGTCTGGATGATCCATCACTTGTCAGAGAGGCTGCATCGATTGGATAAGAATACATTGAGAACTGAGGAAAGCCCTTCTACAACAAATGCTCTGCCACTTAAAACCTTGGAGACCTGCCTAAGGCACTTGCCCAGAATCCGAAGAGGCAGTACTTGTCAAAAACGGAATTAGATCGCCTTTAATGTTACCTTTAACTCCCTAGTTCTATCACAGAGGCAACTAGTGGAGAGAGCACTGGACCTGGAGTCAGAAAGACCTGAATTCAAATGCAGCTTCAGACATTTACTAGCTGTGTGACCCTGGGCAAGTCACTTAACTTGTTTCCAAGATTGTTGTAAGGATAAAATGAGATAATATCTGTAAAGCACTTTGCAAACCTTAGAGCACTATATAAATACTAGATATTATTATTGTCATTATTATTATTATTCAGCATCTTCTCCTTTACCTATCCTCAATAAAGTTGGCAAGGGTTTAATTACATTCTTCCTCACAAATATTTATTAAATACCTACTATATGGAAAGCTTTCAGAGTGAATTTCTTGTAGGAAGGTTCAGTTTAATTCAGCAATCATGTATTAAGCACCTTTTGTTTGTACTTCTATATACTTTCTAATATCTAATTGGTATTATAGAGAGTCATAATGGATAGAAACCTAGTTTCAAAACCAGGAAGACCTTGGTTCAAATGCTGTTCCTAGCACCTGCTGGATGGGTGTCTCTGAGCAACTCACTGAACTACTTAGTGCTCATACATAACAAAAAACCCCAAATAAAACCAATGATTTGAAATTTGATATGAAAGATCACTCCAACAGTTCTTTCTCTGGAGATGGATAGCATTCCCCATCATAAATCTTTCAGGACTGTCCCAGATCAGTGCATTGCTGAGAGGAGCTACGTTTTCACAGCTGATCATTGGATAATATTGCTGTTACTGTGTACAATGTTCTCCTGGTTCTGCTTATTTCTCTCTGCATCAGTTCCCGAAGATCTTTCCAGCTTCTTCTGAAATCATCTTGCTTATCATTTCTTACAGCACAATAGTATTCCATCACCAACAAGTACCACAATTTGTTCAGTCATTCCCCAATTAATGGACATCCCCTCATTTTCCAATTGTTTGCCAGAGTACTATTTTCAAATACGTAAGACAAAATGCATAGGATTAAAAAGGGAACCAACTATCTTTATTTTTTTTTTTTAAAACCCTTAACTTCTGTGTATTGACTTATAGGTGGAAGAGTGGTCAGGGTGGGTAATGGAGGTCAAGTGACTTGCCCAGGGTCACACAGCTGGGAAGTGTCGGAGGCCAGATTTGAACCTAGGACCTCCCATCTCTAGGCCTGACTCTCAATCCACTGAGCTACTCAGCTGCCTCCGGAACCAACTATCTTTAAATATAGTTATCAAAATATTTTTTAAAACCCAGGTTCATAGACTACATGTTCCAAGACTACAAAGTTTCAGACCAACCTCCATTGGTATAGGGATTCTCCTCACCTGGAAGTTCCCCATGCTAATGAAATGACGGGCTGAATCCCTGTCTTTGACCTTATTATAATTATTAATGTTCTTGCCTCAGCACCCTCCCTTTAGAATATAAATTCCTTGAAGGCAGTTCTCCGCCACACCCTCCCATCTTTGTCTTCTTCCTCCATTTCATTTCCCAATTGCCTTGCAACAGTGCTCGGTGAGTCCTTAATAAATGGTGGTTGAAAGGTAAAGATTAGACAAGCTTCCTATCTCCCACTCCCCAGAATGTGATGATTCCACTAACTATTCAAATCCGCTTATTATTCCGAATGGAGGCATCATGGGTTTGGGAAGCAGGAGGGCTCCCGCCTTCTTCTCCCCTTGGGTCTTCTGGAAGAAGACCCATTGGGAGACAGATGGCACCTTCTGGGTGCCAATTTCTTCTGTGCATCCAGTTTGTCTCAAGCTCATAGTGGAGAGACGAGGTGAAAGCGTCCTCTGTTCTTAGCTCTCTCCACTGGGTTAGTGCTGGCAGCATCTTTCCTTGGGTGGCTGTTTCCATGTTACCAGCTTCATTTAAAACCCTTTTCCTTCTTAGCGAAAGTGCGCTATGTAACAAAATTCACCCTTTTCTTTCCTGGTTGGGCTTTGGGCTTTTTTCTTCCATGATTGACAAACACACACCTGGCGCTCCCTAAACAGCCCAAGTGGTGGTTCGCTGCACACACTAATCAGTGTCCCAGTGATTGGGATGGCATCGGGGATTGGGTGGGAGGCTGTTCTTTCCTACTTGGCTGCAGCTTTCTGATGCTCCAGTCCTAGGCTTGCCTAATGGGTAGCATTTGGTTCTTGATTCATGACATACCTCCCCTGCTACGGGAGAAATCTAATTTGTAATCCATTCACTGTGTGCCTTGGCCTCCAGATGAAGCTGCGTGGATGTCAGTCCACCTGTCTGACAGGGGAGGCTGAGAGGATGAGGGTTCCCAGGAGGCCCTGCTTGCTGAGAAATGTGGGGCCCAGCAGTCAGAATTTATTAGGCCTTTTCCTGCTGCAGCAAGTATATGTTTGGGCTTCTGGTAAGAGAATGGCTTTCAAGTCCTCTTTCAACAGAAGCCACTCTGGGATGGTCGTGTTTGGCAGTGTCCTTGCAAAGTGATTCCTACCAAAGATCTGAGACCAAATGAGCTGGAAATACCTTTCCACACGACTACTAATAGCCCACCTTTCTTTGAGCTTTAAGGGCCGGGTGTCTTTTATGTACATTCTCTCATTTGAGCTTGATTGTAATCCTCCCATTTTACAGATGAGATAAAGTGGCTTGCCCAGGATCCCAGAATGACAGAATATGAGAGAGAGGAGGAAACCTGCTAATTATCTAGTCCAGCCCCATCATTTCATAGGAGAGAGAAGGATTGATTTGTCCAAGATCATAGAGGTAATAAGTAACTGAGTCGAGACTGGAATCCAAGGCTTCTATCTCCAACTAAGACTCTCATTCTTTCTATTCCATCATGTTTGTTTTTCAGCCGTTTTTCAGTCATGTCTGACTTGTTGTGGCCCCATTTGGGTTTTTTTTTTTTTTATAAAGATGCTAGAATGATTTACCATTTCTTTCTCCAGCTCATTTTACAGATGAGGAAACTGAGGTCAACAGGGTTAAGCAACTTCCCCAGGGTCACTCAGTTAGTAAGTTGATTGAGGCTAGATTTGAGCTCAAGTCTTCTTGACTCCCAGCTTCACACACTATCCATGGTGCGACCTAGTTGCCCCTACTTCATTATATAAAATCTTAGTAGCAAAAAAGAAAAAAAAAACCTTTTTCTTCTCCTTTTCTAAGTGTTAGTGTCAAGAAGATCTTAAGTATAAGGGTAGCTAGGTGACACAGTGGATAGAGCCCCAGGCAAGCAGTTGGGAGGACCTGGGTTCAAATCTTACCTCAAGACACTTTCTAGCTATGTGACCCTGGGCATTTAACCTTATTTGCCTAGCCTTTGCTCTTCTGTCCTAGAGTTGGCACCAAGATAGGAAATAAGGGTATGTGTGTGTTTTTTAAAAGGAACCTTAAGTATAGATAATTCATATACTGTAGTATTAGACATTTACATACCTTTGGTATTTACAAAGTATATTCACTGAAAGGTAGCTTGGCTAGTGGATAGAGACCTGGCTTCAGAGACCAAATGATCTGAATTCAAGTTTTCCCCACTCCCAGTGTTCCCAGGCAACTCTCTATAAGTTCCAGAGTCCATCTTCATTGGTAGGATAAATTCCTTCATCAGAAGCTCCCTATGCCAATAAATCATGTCTGTCCAAAAAATTACAAAGTATTGTATATAAATAAGTTCAGGATATATTCTCAGAACTTTACTTGCAATGGCAGGCTGAGTCCCCCGAGGGCTACCGCCATGTTACCCCTCAGGGTTCTAGGGGGACCCCAAATGGCTGGAAATGAGGTCATTATCTAGTACCATCAATTATGAGCCCCCACCAGTGTGCTTCCTTCCTGCCCCCAAGATAATCAATTGATATCAATTAATCAAAAAGACCTCATTGACTTTTGGAAGTATATTTATTAAGGTGTTATAATAAGAATAATTGGTGCAAAATATTCTCCCCACCTTTTGAGCCTGTGATACATTCTCCTACCAGTATATACAAAATACATACAATAAAAATGCACTTGAGCTTAGAGAACACATGTAAAAAAGGTGTAGCTCAATTCCTAGTTGCTGGAAATTTCTTTTCTCCCCTTTCCAGGGGTATTCATAAAGTTCCCTTCAGGAATGGTATAATTTTCTCTGGGTTTTCTGTAGAATCCTTGAAGATAATTTTCCTTTGTGTATTTAGTTTGTTCTCAACTCCCAAGGCAGATACTGTTGTCAGATGATTTTGGGACACTGGACACCAATGAGAAGTCCAGCCCCTCTGATCCTCAGACCTTCATAAGGTTATTATCTGGTCAAATGGGAGAGGAAGAGACAGAAGCTTTATTCTACCCTTTTCTCCAAGCACTTTTCAAGTGCTTGGCTAGAAAGACTGTCTTCACTAAGCTACAAAACACTTGAATATTTGGTTCCAAATTGGCTTGCCATTTTATGGAAAAACCATAGAGCATGTCTGTGAGTACATTAAATCAATGTCTTTGATTGATTGATTCAATAGAGATGTTCTCACCTGATAAAGGTATCAGGGCGAGAGAGTATTGTGTTACCTTAAATAGAGCAGATGATTGATTGACCCAGTCAGTCCCCAGCCTTATGTAGTTTATAGTTTGACTAGAGTGGAGAAGACTAGGGAGATAATCAAGTCCAATCCCATCACTTTACAGACAAGAAAACTGAGACCCAGAAAAGGCAAATGACTTACTCATCTATAGTCACATAGACAATAAGTGCTACAGCTAGGATTTGAACTCAAGTCTTCTGAATTTTCAAGATCTCCACATTTGACAGAATTGTCCATCTTTTCACTTACGGTCCTCTGAATTCCTTTTCTGTGCCAATTTTCTTTTTAAGTTGGACTTCTCTCTTTCCCTCATCCATTTCCCCTCCCAGGGTCCTACTCTCTCTCTCTTCTCTATCAAAACTGTGCCCTCAGGAAAGGATCTGATTCAGCTGGCTGAAACTATAAGCCATCTCCTGGAGATAGTTGGGTTTTAATAGGGGACAAATCTTTAAAGAAATATTTGTGGACTTGATTAGCATTAGCAATTGGTTCGAGAAGATGTATGAGGAACCTGCCCTTCACATCTGTCTATATTTCAACTTGTACCTTTGCTCACTGTTCAGAGTTATTGGAAAAAAGAAGTCGGGTTGTTTTGGGGGTGGGTTTGTTTTTTTTTGAGCTCTTTCCTTACAGTGTGAAAATAGTAAACACCCCATCCCATTAACAGTGCTCCGACTTTTCATTCCCTGGTTTGCATGTCTGACACCTCACTCTGCACATGATATATTACAGTGTTTAAACAGCCTTTTCTTTCAGGATTGAACTGTCCATATCCATTCAGCATAGAACTCTTGGCTTTTAAATAATTGTTTGGAGTATGCCTGCTTAGAATGAGCCTCACTGATAGTTCTGTGAGCTGAACAGAGGAACAGGATCTGGGGAACTCCCTGTACTTGACTCAGAAATGAAACAAGGGAGAAGGCTGGCTTTGGAGTCCGAGACCCTGGGTTCAAATTCTCACCTCTGAAACAGACTAGCCAAGTGATCTTGGGCAACTCCCTTCTCTGGGCTTAGTTTCTTCATCTATAAAATAAAGAAATTGGACCTGACAGCTTTAAGATTCTCTTCTGGCTCGAGAGCAGAATAACCGAAAGAACTTCAAGATTCCACAAAGATTTCCAGTGATGGTAAGATGAAAGACCAAAGTTCTAGAATTACAAGGAAACTTAGAGATCGTTTAATTAACCCCTTTGTTTTACAGCTCCAGAAACTGAGGCTCATAGAGGCTAAAAGATTTGTCCAAGATCACATAGCTGGTACAATGATTAGACCTAAATTTAAACCTAACCTCAGGCACTAGGTGTATGTCCCTGGGCAAGTCACTTAATTTTTGTCTTCCTTAGTTTCCTCCTCTGTAGAATGAGGATAATCATAGCATCTGTATCTCAGGATTGCTGAGAGGATAACATGAGATAATATTTACAAAGCCCAATATAAATGCTAGGGATGCAGCTGCTGCTGCAGCAAACCTAGGTCTTCTGACACCGTATCCAGTGCTCTTTCTACTCTATAACATTCCTTTTATTTGCCCAAATAAGCAGGACTCAGAAAAACACTCACCATACTAGAAAGGCCCTCTAGAGGTCATTCAGTTTACTTTTTCTCTAGCTAGCTATCTAGGTATCTTTCAGACTCTATCTTTTGTCTTAGTATCAGTTCAAAGGGAGAAGAGTGGCCAAGGCTAGGCAATCAGGGTGAAGTGACTTGCTCAGGGTCACATAGCTGGGAAGGGGCCAGATTCAAAACTAGATCATCCCAATTCCAGGCCTGGCACTCTTCTATTGGACTACCTATCTGCCCCCATTCAGTTTAATTCAACAGACATTTATAAAGTATCCACCACCTCCAAGAACTGGTCCTTGCTTTTAGAGAACTCATAATCTTATAAAGTAGGATGAGAAATGGATGCATGAGTATATGTATGTGTCTGTGTGTACACCTCCATCTACAAGTCTGAATCTATGACTTATTATTAGTATGGGGAACTCTCAGTATGGAAACTCCTTTCATCAATGCAGATAGCCATCTTCTTTGTGATTTGCTGTCCTAAAAAGTTGCCTGGAATCGTTGACAGGTTAAATAACTTGCCTTTGATCACAGAGTGGTATGAGGCAGAGGCAGGATTTGAACCCGAGTCTTCCTTGTTCTAAGGCTTTCTCTGTGTATCTAAACTGCTCATCATCTTCAGCTGCCCAGAAGAATGGGCATTATAGAGCAAAGGAAATCACCCAGTCCATTCTCTTGCCTCTGGCAAAAACCATTCTTAAACATCTTAGAGAGAAGGATTTGTGGCTTTTTTTCCTCCCACAAATCTTTGATTTAATTGGCAAATTCCCAGTAAGAAAACTCTCTCTACTAATAGTGATCAGCATATGCCCTTCAATTTATAGTCTGGGGGGCAGTTAGGTGGTACAGTAGATAGAGCACTGAGCCTGGAGTCAGGAGGACCTGTATTCAAATCTGATCTCAGACAATTCCTAGCTGTGTGACCCTGAGCAAGTCACTTAACCCCTTTTGCCTAGCTCTTGCCCTTCTATCTTAGAATTATTATTCAAACAGAAAGTAAGGATGTAAAAAAGAAAAAAAAATTATAGCCTTTTTAAAAAGTGTTTTTTGGGCCACTGACAGATTAAGTGACTTGTCCAGGGTCCCAAAGTCAGTATGTGTCTATATCCTTTAAAAAAAAATTCTAAGGAGGGAACTTTGATAGCCTCTCTCTGTAACCCATTCCGGTGTCTGACACCCCTCTCCATCAGAAAATTCTTCTGTCTAAACTAAATCCTTCAGTTGTACTTATAACCTCTTGGAGACCGGTTGGGAGCAAAATGGAGAAGGCACAGAGCAAAATAAGCAAAAGCCTTTCCTTTTAGAAGAGAAGCCTGGGTCAGGCTCCCATCTCTTGGAAGGCTTATTACCTGAAAAGGTTCCTACGCTTGTTATCAGCATCCCCTGATTAGCATTGGGGGGAATGGCTGCGGAGATCTTTCTAAACATCTTTTGTGCTCTGTGTGGGGAAGACAAGCCCTACCAGTTTCCCGTGGAACATTCTGGTGCCTATGGTTATCTTCCATTTATAGCTTGGATTTCGCTGAGAGCCCACCTCCTTCTGTTCCTAGGTGAAAGGCTGTTTGATAAAAATCCCAATTAAAGGGAAAAAGGCTCCTGGGTGGTTTCAGTGGGCTGAGGCAAAGGGGCAGAGAAAGAAAGGATGAGGGGGGAAATAAACGCTTGCCTGGGTCCTATAAGAATGGAAGCTGGTGGTCTGGCTTTGTACTTCCTCTCTGCAAAGAGACAGTGGCCCATTATCCACACTGGTTCTGCCTTCCCTTTCAAGATTCCCACGAGAAAATTCTCCATATTCTTTAGAGCCATTGTTGGCCAGCTTGCTTTTGTGTTTCTCATCCTCCACTTTACTCTTATTTGGGTAGCCTTTTGTGACAGGGCTTCTCATTTATCATTAAACACTCCTTATCACAGTGCTTGCAGGATGGGTTTTTTCCCCACTTAAATTCTTCCCTCTTGGCCATAGCTGTCATTCAGGCAGTGGGAGTATCAGGTAGAAAATTCTCTTAAATATAGATGGGAAAAAAAGCAAAGCTTGTTGTAGGGAGAAACTTCCCAAGAACTGAAGCTCATTAAATGGGTTGTCTCTGGAGGTAGTGGCTTCCTCTCATTGGAGGTCTCACGCCACCGTCGAATGAGATGACGACGACGATAGTGATTATAATAATAATAGCTAACAATATATATTCTCGTGCTTACCACGGGTCAGGCACTAAGCTGAGAGTTATTTCACTTCATCCCCACAAGAACCCTGGGAGGGAGGTGCTCATATTATCCCCACTGGGCATATCGTAGAAAGGATTTTCTCCCCTAGAATAGATTGGAACGGCCAACTGCCGAGGTCACGACCAACTCTGAGATTCCAGAAATCTGATTGTATGAGTGATGTGCAAGGCATCATTATTTAAATGCAAATACTGATATACTGGCTTAGCGCTAGAACAGGTCATTTCTAGGAATGGAAAGATGAAGAAATATTTATTCACCACTAGCTGCCAACATTCATCTCTCAGTTTGCTACTTTCATCCGTTTTCAGTAAACATATGTGTAAGGTGCCATTCTTTGTGCTGGGTATACAAAGACAAAATGAGGGGGGCAGCTGGGTGGTTCAGTGGATTGAGAGCCAGGCCTAAAAGTCCTGGATTCAAATATGACCTCACACACCTCTTAGCTGTGTGACCCTGGGCAAGTCACTTAACCCCCCATTGCTTAGCCCTTACCGCTCTTCTGCCTTGGAACCAATACACAATACTGATTCTAAGATGGAAGGCAAAGGTTTAAAACAAAAACAATAAACAAAAAAGACAAAATGAAAGAGTCTCTCTGCTCAGGGAACTTAGGTTCTCCTGGACATTGCAACATTTTCAGAGACTAAGTTCATACAATATAATTGGACAGAAAGAGCAGGGACAACTGAGGGCATCAAGAAAAGTTTCAGAGGTGATACCTGAGTTCAACCCTGAATCTTAGAAACTTATTTTAGTTTAATTTAGTTGAATTTCAGTGAGGAAGCTTAAGAATCCTAAGAGGTAGAGGTTTAGAGGAAGTACATTCCAAGCACTCAGGGCTGCCTTTGGAAAGGCAGAGGTGGGAGATGGAATGCTAGGTTCAAGGAGAAGCAAATGGACTTTTAAAAATATAGATATTTATTTATTTACCTGTAAAAAAAATAAATGTATTTATTCACAGATAATAACAAATTTCCACAAAAGTTTTCTGAAGTTATATGATCCAAACTGTCTTCTTCCCTCCCTTTCCTCCCCCTCCTGGTGCTGGCAGGTGATTTGATCTGGGTTATACACGTATCATCATACAAAACATATTTCGATCAAATGGACTTTTTAGCCAGCATATAAGAGTACACGAAGGGTTAAATAATAGGAAATCAGCCAGCTAGGTAGATCAAATGCTGGAGCTGGTGTCAGGGAGACTGATTTTCCCCGAATTCAAATTCGACTTCAGACACTACCTAGCTATGTGACCCCGGGCAAGTACTGAACCTGTTTGCCTCAGTTTCTCATCTGGACAATGAACTAAAGGAAGTGGCAAACCACTCCCGTATCTTTGCCAAAAAAACATCATATGGAATCACAATGTGTCAGACATGATTAACTGACTAACAACACTATTTAAAATGTTTAATTTAAGGGCAGCTAGGTAGCACAGTGGATAGAGCATTGGTTTTGGAATCAGAAGATCCATCTCTCTCTGTCTCTCTCTCTCTCTCTCTCTCTCTCTCTCTCTCTCTCTCT
>NC_058133.1:168594696-168648221 GCF_016433145.1 Gracilinanus agilis
TCCCTCCCTCCCTCCCTTCCTCCCTCCCTCCCTTCCTTCCTTCCATGTAAGTTGGTGAAATCCATTTGCTTTCCTTTAACCCTTTAATGGTGGCCTCTGCCTGGGAGAGGGAATCAGTTGCTCATAGGATTAGAGGTAGAAGCAACCTGACAGCTTTCCTTGTCTAGTCTCTTCATTTTGCAAGTGGAGTAACTAGGTCTGAAGCAGTTTAAGGAATACATTTGAATTCCAGCTCTGTCCTCCCC
This sequence comes from Gracilinanus agilis, assembly GCF_016433145.1. Lineage (NCBI taxonomy): Eukaryota > Metazoa > Chordata > Mammalia > Didelphimorphia > Didelphidae > Gracilinanus > Gracilinanus agilis. The sequence goes on from NC_058133.1 coordinate 168,594,942, forward strand.
TGTGTTTGACCTTGGGAAAGCCATTTTCTTTCTCTCTCTCTCTCTCTCTCTCTCTCTCTCTCTCTCTCTCTCTCTCTCTCTCGGTCTCTCCCCCCTCCCCTTGTGTTTGGAATCAAAAAGACCCATTTCTCTTTCTTCCTCTCTCTTCTCTCTCTCTCTTTCTGCCTTTCTGTCTGTCTCTCTGTCTCCGTTAACAAAAATCTTTATTTTCTATCTAAGAATAGATACTGAGGCCAAAGAATGGTAAGGGCCAGGCAATTGAGGTTAAGCGACTGCATAGGTTCACTCATGTCTCCAGACCTGGCTGTCTATCCACTGAGCCACCTGGCTGCCCTAAGAAGGCCCATCTTCATAAGTTCAAATATTCTCTCAGTTTCTCATCTCTAAAATTAACTGGAGAAGGAAATGGTAAACCTCTTTGGTATCTCTGCCAAGAATGCCCCAGTTGGGGTCACGCAGAGTCAGATACGACTGAACAACAACAAAATATAAAACCAGTCTAGATAGACTGTGAAGAACTTTAGTTGCCAAGCTGAGGACTTTGGCTTTTATCCACAAGGCAGTGTATAGGGTGATGGTAGGAATAGTAACTCCCTACCAGAATGAAGCATCATCCGCTCAACTTGGCTGCACTGGAAAGAGCCCTGAATCGGGGGGGTCAGGAGCCCTGAGTTGAAGCTGTGGGCTCTCTGATTTACCAGATGTGGGGGACTTTGTTCTTTGTTGCCTGATTTTTCCATATGTAAAACAAGATGGGGAGGTGGATTAAATGATCTCTGAAGGTCCTGTCCAGCACCAACATCCAGTGATTCTGCATTAAAGGGACAAGTATAGTGGGACTGTCTGACATTTCTTTCCTACAGGCTATGGAAGAATAGCTGGAAAGAGCTTAGGGGACCACCTTGTCCAACCCTCTCATTTTTACAAGCATAAAATGCTTCACCTAAGCCTCCTTCAAGTCCCATCTAAAATCCTACCTGCTATGGGAAGTCTTCTCTCACCCCTCTTAATTCTAATGCTTTCCCTCCATTGATTATTGCCTGATTAGATTGTAGATAGCTTGTTTGTCCATATGCTTGCTTATTGCCTCTCCCATTAGATGGTAAGCTCCATGAGGGCAGGGACAATCTTTTCCTTCTTTTTGTAACCCTGACAAAGTACTTAGTGTAGTGCCTGGCCCATAATAGGCTTTAAAAAAAACCTCCAAAACCCTTACCTTCCATCTTGGAATCAATACTGTGTACTGGTTCAAAGGCAGAAGAGTGATAAGGGCTAGGCAATGGGGGTTAAGTGACTTGCCCAGGGTCACACAGCTGGGAAGTGTCTGAGGCCAGATTTGAACCTAGGACCTCCTGTCTCTAGGCTTAGCTCTCAATCCATTGAGTTACCCTGCTCCCCTTTCATAATAGGTTCTTAATACATTGAATGAAGCCCAGAAAGAAGAAGTAATTTCCCCAAAGTCACTCAGTCCATGTGGAGCAAAGATCTGCTAGTGACTTTGGTTCTTAGTTCTAGACTTTATGTACTATGTGAGTCTTGAAAGATACTATCATTCCCCTTTATCCAGAGGTCAGATTTCCAGTTAACAAAGGAAGTGAACAAAAGTTGTCTCAGTGGAAAACAACTGTCATAAACCCCATACACTTTGCTCCATAGAAGAGGCATGGAACCCTTTTCAAAAAAGGAAGGGGGTTAGAGCTGAGTATAAAATTAAGTTCCCTGATTTAATTGGATCGAGACAGCAGATTAAAAGAAGCAAGGGCCAGGGAGGCTAGAAACCAAAGTACAAGACTTACTCTCTTAGAGCCTCTTATGAAATAATTAATGGTCAAAATAATCAAGCTAAGTGATCAAGAAATGGTTCCATTGTATATGTCTTACCCTGTTTAAAGGGGCGAGAAACTGTGCTAAGTACTCGACACTTTAACACAAATGGCTGAAACAAAGAATTCTGATTATAAAAGGTATAAACTTCAATTATCTGGGAAATTAACTTACAGAGAAACCTCCTTCTCCAACTGAATTTGGTAGGATTACAAATTTAGACCATTAGATATCATCCAGTCCAGCCCCATCACCTTATAAACAATGATATGTCCTATGTGGAGGCTGAGAGAAATCCAAAAGCTTGCCCCAAGTTCTGGTCAGCATAACCCTAAGATGTTGAGAGAATTCCTATTTCACATCTCCAGCTGTTGGCCGGGCAATCTGACCTCTGAAAGTCCCTTCTGGATCTGATTCTAGAATAAGAACCCAGCTCTGGATTTCCTGTAGGCATCTCAGACTCAGAAGACACAAAATGGAACTCATTCTGTTGGCTTCCTTTCTCTGATCTCCCCAGCATCGTCGTCTTCCTTCAGCTCCCCCTGATTCACAGCTCCAGTGTGGTCCTGGGCTCTTCTCTCTCTCTCATCACCCCTCCACCTCATCCAATCAGTTAACAAGCTTCATTCCATGAAATCTCTTTCATCCACTCCCTTCCCTGCACTCAGACAGCCTCTAACCCAGCTATAGCCCTCATCAGCAATCGCCTAGATGATTGCAGAAGCCTCCTCATTGGCCTCTCTGTTTCCAGGTTCCCCCTCTCCAATCCATCCCCACCAAGGCTGCCAGCTTGGTATTCCTCACATGGACATCTGATCCTGTGACCGCCCAGCTCAGAAATCTTGAGTTGCCCCTATTGACTCTAGTATGAAATAGAATCTCTAAAGCCCTTTACAGACTGGCTCCTAGATGATAACAACAACAACAACAACAATAATAATTAGCATTTATATAGTGCTTTAAGGTTTGCAAAGCCCTTTATAGGGGTGGCTAGGTGGCACAGTGGACAGAGCCCTGAACTTGAATCAGGAAGACCAAGGTTTTTGTTTGTTTGTTTGTTTTCTTTTTTAAACCCTTACCTTCCATCTTAGAATCAATACTGTGTATTGGCTCCAAGGCAGAAGAGCGGTAAGGGCTAGGCAATGGGGGTCAAGTGACTTTTCTAGGGACACACAGCTAGGAAATGTCCAAGGTCAGGTTTGAACCCAAGTCCTCCCACCTCCAGGCCTGGAACTCTATCCATTGTGCTACCTAACTTCCCCATGCATTTTGTTTTTTATGCTTTTAAACACATTATTCTGAGCAGGGGTCCACGGGCTTTATCAGATTGCCAAAGGGATCTGTGACAAAATTAAGGTTAAGAACCTCTGTTCTAACCCAACTAGTTGGGTGACCATGAGCTGATGGTTATTCCCCTTGGCTAACCTCATTCATAAAATGAGGCCAGTGTTATTTGTGCTGCCCACCTCACAGGATTATTATGAGAAGGCATTCTGTGGAATGTAAAATGCTTCGGAGGTGGAAGTTAGTATTTTGTCATTGCTTCCTGAGGCATTTTTGAAGTGTGGGCTTAACTAGAGGGAAAGATCAAAGTCTTCTCTAGGCCTATGATTCCATAAGTGTGGCGTAAAGGCAAAAACAGCCTCCTCCTACCCCCATCTTTAAGCTTACAGAAGGCCTATTGAAGCAAGATGACTTCTGCATCTCTTCCCATTGGGGCCCAATTCCCTTGCTTATCCCAGAAATCCTGACGACTAAACCAGCCTTTTGAGCAAGAGCTACATGTTACAAACAAATAAATAAGTGCCACCTTCTGCAAAGCCTGCTTTTATGGGAGAATTTTCAATCCCAAGCAGGCTGACAGGCCTGAAATGTCACATTCGTCAACAATATTGATGGAGAGTCCATTGTAAGCAGAGGACTTGCACTCCACCATATGGGCTCATGCTTCACCTGGACCAGCACAAGGATGCTTCTCTTGGAGCTGTAAGCCGAGAGCTGCCCACTCGGGATGTTTCTCAGCTGGATTCTGTGCAGTCACTCACTACACAATGGATAAACCCATCCCACTCCCTCTCCTCTTCATTCCTCTCCTGGTTTCAGAGGCTCATTTCTAATGACCAGCTTTCAAGGGAGAAAGATAGACACGACATGATCTCCCTTGGCAATCCCATCTGCCCTTGCTATCATCTCTACACGGATGACTCTTAAATCTGCATCACCAGCCCTGATCTCTCTCTTGAGCTGGAGGCCCACAGAGCTAAGATGATGACAGAATAGGGCTGGATATTCTAAGACAGAAGGTAAGAGTTTGTTTTTTTTTTTTAAAGGAAAATACATAGGATTACAAAGGAAACCAAGCCTGAGGGAATATAAAGATGTATTTTTTTTCCCATTCAAGGTACAGCCCCTTGAATCTATTTATGGACCCCTGGGAGGGACGGTCAATAGAGACCAGGTTAAGGACTTTTGGGTTAGTTCCAGAATCTCTGACTCTTAAGTCCAAATTTTTTTTTTTTTCTACCACACCTACCTTCCACTCTGAAGATTTGTTGTTCAGTTGTTTCCATCATGTTTGACTCTTCATAACCCCATTTGGGGTCTTCTTGGGAAAGATATTGGAATCATTTGCCATTTCCTTCTTCAACTCATTTTATAGATGAGGAAACTGAGGTAAACAGAGTTAAGTGCCTTCCTAAGATCACACAGCTAGGAAGTTTCTGAGACTGAATTTGAACTCAGGTCTTTCTGACTCTAGACCTTGAGCTCTATCCACTGTACCACCTACATACCCTTAGGTAACTTTGAAGGTAAATCCTTTTAATTGTTTTTTTTAATTTTATTTTAAATCCTTTGCATGTGTCCAGCAAACCCTGAAGGTTCCTGGTAAGTTATTGAAATTGTGAAAAATTGAGATATTCTGCTGATCATATCTCCTGGTGGGTCAGTGAAGAGCCTTGCTCCTTAAAGGATATAATGACAAAGACAGGTTCTAAAAAGGGCCTACCAAGCCCCCAAATTTTCCCATATAGGTCTGAATCTATTGTCCAAGGAAGAACCAGCCCATTCACTTTGGAGATGTTCAGCAGCAGGAAGTGATCTATCTACATGGAGATTGTTTGTGTCAGCTGTAGCAACTCATTAGAACCACCAACTAAGGCATGAGGAGGTTTCGAGCAAAGTCAACGACAGGACCAAGTACTTCAATGAAATTGTAGATCCTAGGAATATTCGTCTAAAAGAAAAGATTTTGATCCTTCATAAATTCTGAGTCTCTGATTCATTGAAGAATCAAAAGACTTATGAATGATTGAAAACACTTAAAACTGTGTTGGGGCAGTTAGGTGGCACATGGATAGAACTCCAGATCTGGAGTCAGAAGGACCTTGGTTTGAATCTGGCCTCAGACGTTTCCTAGCTCCATGACCCTGAGCAAGTCACTTAAACCTATTTGCCTAGCCCTTCTGTCTTAGCACCATTACTGGGACAGAAGGTAAGGGTTTAAAAAATGTGTCTAAAAATGTATTTCATTGAGTTGGTAAAGAGGGAATGTTCTAGAGTTGTGGTAGTGAGGATAGAAAGCAGGGATGGGTGAAAAAACTTTTTCAAGGGTAGAGCAACAGGCTTGGCAACTGATTTGGAGTGGGAAGGTAAGGGAGAAGGAAGGATCAAAGATGGCCAAAGTCATCAGAAATATGGGAGTCATGGAGTTTGCACTAGTGGAAGAAATAGAAGGAAGAAATAGAAGAAAAAGAACTTAGAAGGAGAGGCAGGTTTAGCAGAAAGATAACAGTTTCCATTTTAGACAGAATGAGCTTGAAGGTGGTACAGTATAATGGAAAGAGTCCCAGCTATGGAATTAGGAGTTGTGGTTATTCAGTCATTTCAGTTGTGTTAGATTCTTCCTGAGCCCATTACTAGAGTGGTTTGCCATTTCCTTCTCCAGCTCATTTTATAGATGAGGAGACTGAGGCAAACAGTTTAGTCACTTGTCCAGAGTTACATAGCTAGTATATGTCTGAGGCAGCTTTTGAACTCAGGAAGATGAGTCTTCCTGACTTCAGCCCTGGCACTCTATCCACTGTGCCATCTAGCTATCTCCATTTTCAGATGAGGAAACTGAGGCAAACAAGGTCAAATGATTTGCCCAGGGTTACACAACTAGTAAGTATCCAAGACCAGATTTGAACTCAGGAAGATGAGTCTTCCTGCCCCCAGGTCTGATGCTTTATCTGCTGGACTTGACTTCAAATCAAATCTGATGTATGAAACTTGTTTGAGTTAGGACAAGTCATTCAATTTCTCTAGGACTTAGTTTTCTCATCTGTAAAATGATAGGGTTGGAATAGAGAACAGCTAGGTTCCCTCTCAATTCGGGATCTATTATGAGGTGCCAAAAGGATATCCTATATGTGATTTAAAGCTTAGGACTTGGTTTTAGACCTTCAAGATCATTTAGTTTTCCGCTTGGTTTTACTATAACTCCCAGGTAATCATCTACAGATTTTTCAGCCATGTGGCTGGAACAGAGAGGGCCTGGATTTTGGATTTCTAGCTAGCAGATTACCATCTGGAGTTGAAGAAGGAGGCTATGACTGGCAATGTAGTCAATCAAGGCACAGACATGATAAAGGTACCATGTACTTCAGACACCAAGATAAAAAGGAAGTAGTATCCTTTGTCTTCAAGGAACTTCCATCATTCTATTTTATCATCTCTTAAGTGGGATATGGCATTAAGCCAACAATAATTTTGGCAGAGTGAATAGAGTGCTGGGCCTGAAGTCCGGAAGGGAAACCTTCCTGAGTTCAAATCTGGCCTTAGACACTTCCTAGCTGTGTGACCCTGGGCAAATCACTTAACCTTTTTTGCCTCAGTTTCCTCATCTGTCATATGATCTGGAGGAGGAAATGGTAAACCACTCCATTATCACTGCAAAGAAAACCCAAATGGGGTCACAAAGAGTCAGACAAGATTGAACAACAACCATTTATTAAGCACTCAAGTTATATGAGGAACTATACAATGTACTGAAGACTTGAAGAAAGGGAAAATACATTCCCTGCCTTCACGGTTCAATTAGGGAGACATGTAAATGACCAGGTATATATACTTGAGATATGGTTAGCTGGTTGGTGTCCTTCTTACTTGAAGATGACCAAAATGACATTACTTGATATATACAGAGAAGATGGAAGGTAATCTCAGAGGAAATGATGAAGACAGAGCATTCTAAACATGGTAACAACCAAAGCCAAAACACAGAGACAGGAGATAGAGTGTCACATTCAAGGAACAACAGTAGACTAATATGGTTGGACCATAGAGTACCAGGAGAGGAGTAAGGTATAAACAGACTGACAAATTAAGAAGGGATTACATCGTAAAGGGCTCTAAATGCCAAACAAAGGCCTTAATATATGACCCTGGAGGCGATCAGGAGCCACAAGAGTTTAGTGAATTAGGGAGAGGTGATGTAGTCAGACTTCCACTTCAAGAAAATCTCTGTGGCAATGAAATGGAGGATGGATTGGAGTGGAAAGTTCTTAGAAGGCTACTGTAATGCTCCAGGTGAGAGGTGATGAAGACCTGAAATATGGTTCTGGCTGTGTGAGTGGAGAGATCATACCTACAGGAGAAATTGTGTCCAAATTTGACAAGAGATTGACAAGACTTGAGAAGAGAGGCACAAGAAAACAGCATCACACAAACCTAAAGGAGAATAAAGAAGATATGGTGACCAGCCATGTCATAGGTTACAAAGAGATCAAGAAGAACGAGGACTGAGAAAAGGCCATTAGATTTGGCAATGAAGAAATCATTGCCAGCTTTATTGAGGGAAATTTTAGATGAATGATGAGGTTAGAATCCAGAGAACAGAAGTGAGAGTTAAGGAAATAGATCACCTTGTTGTAGATGACTTTCTCAAGGAGAAGTTTATCCAAGAAGGGAAGGAGAGATATTGAATAATAGCTTAGAGGGAACGTCAACCGACGAAATGATGTTTTTTAAAGATGGGAAGATATGGGCATGTTCGTAGGCAACAGAGAAGGAATCAATAGATAGGGATAACAGTGGGGGCAATCTGCTGGAGATGATGGAGGAGGATGGGATCAAGGGCACATTTTGAAGGGTTTGCCTTGGCAAGGAGAAAGGTCATCTCTTCACTTGAGACAGAGTGAATGAAAAGAGATCAAGGTGCATACTTGAGTGATGTGAGTTAAGGAGGAGGGCAGAAGGGGGAAGTTTCAGTAAATAATCTCCACTTTTTTTTCAGACAAGTATGAGGTGAAATCCTCATCTGAAAGGAGGAGTTGAAGAGGGATGAAAAGGTTTAGAATAGCCACTGTGGTGAGTGGAACAGTAAATCAATTAAGGAAGCATAAAAGGATTGTCTTGCTATACTGTGGGCTCAGTTGAGGTTACGTAAGATTAATTCCTAGCTGGTTCAATCAGCCAAGTTTCATGACTTTTTCTCTCTGTGTTCAATGGCACAAGAATAGGATCAAAGGAGGAAGATGGTGGGGTTTGGCAGAGTGTGATTGAGAGCAGAGAGAGCATAGAGTTGAACTGGCTCACCAAAGGAGGGATGAGAGGGCAGTGTAGCTAGGGCAATGATAATGATCTAGAAAAAAACATACACAGTGGTGGGGGGAAATGGAAGTCACATTGAAGATTAAAAACAGAGCTAGGGAGTCACAAGGCAGAGAGAAAGAGGGAATGAAAAAAGGTTATAATCAAAGAAAGAAATTTCAGAGTTCATGAACATATTAGTAGAACATGATGGATGATGGCAAAGTTAAGTATGACCATCTCTGCAGGTAGTTGAAGTAGAACAAAATAGTTCATCATGGAAAATGAGTAGATTGAGGAACTGTGAACTTAAGGCATTTGAAAGAGCATCAAAATGTATTAAGGTTCCCTAGGATGAGGACAGGAATTGGGATGGACAGGTAGACTATGAACCAGGCACTGCCCTCATTCAGGAAGGAGAATATTCTAGAAGTTGGTAGATAGCCACAAGGTTCTGGATTATGTGATTAATTTGGACTGAATGAAACTCAAAGGAGAAGTTGCTGAGTGATGGTGGTAGAAGGAATTTCTAAAAATGTCAGTTGGGGTCAAAGAATATCCCAACTTCCTCACCATTACCAATAAGTCAGGGGTTAGGGGGATGGAGGGAATGAGAAAACATGCAACTGGAAATGACGGCTTGCAATATAATGTCATCAGGAGGAAGCAAGGTCTCAGTAAGTGCCAAAAGATAGAAGAAGTGAAAAATCAAAAGGTTTAGAATGAAAGGAATCTTGTTAATGATGGAGCAGGCATTCCAGAGAGTACAATGGAGGGGGTGGGACATTTGAGATATAGGGTTGAGGAGGGAATGAGAATGAGGGAATGGGTAGTTGGGGGAATGGTAGTCAATTAGAATCATTGGGATAGAGTTTGAGGGGAAGGAAGTATTCTAATTTCTAAAGAGTAAGCAAAGATTTCTTAGAGATCTATTGAGGGAAGCATAATTAGATCCTTCCAGATCCTTCTTCAAGGTCTAACCCTATGGTGATATTATGTCATGGGAGGCTGGAACAGGCAGAAGCAATAGACAAGGAAGTCTGATAGAAGATAGGAAATGGAATAGTCCAGAAGAAGTCCCTGCTGGTGAAGGTAGAAGGTAGGAAGTTTTTGGCTTGGTTTGGTGGTGGCGATGCTGAGCAGGAAAAGGCTCTTAGATGAAGAATTCTGAACATTGTGGGGCACAAAGAAATATGAGGTAATTTGGTGGAGGAAGGCACTAGAAGCTGAGAGAAGGATAGAGACTCAAATAAATAGTGACAATTTAGGGTACCATTCCTGGACCTTTTATCTCATGGCTATCCATTTCACCCACCTCTGTCTTCTTCCCCCTCCACCCACAAAAAACCCTCAACATAGCCTGCAAAATCTTTCCATCTGAAAATAAATTCCAAACTTTTCAGGAAATGACCCATTCAGAATTGCCTTTTTCCCTACAAAAACAGAAATTTACCATTGGCCCCCATCAGCTGAAGAAGTAACAGCTGTCAGGGCCTGAGGAATGATCGCCAGCTGGCATCATTTAGCACGCCGCCTATTCCCTCCGGGTCTTCTCTGTTCCTACACCTTTTCCCTTGGTTTTGGGGGGGGATATTTCTCACCCCCCCACCCCCAAGGTACACATCCCTTCTCCACTTCTTCCGGATACCGCTTAATTTAATTCAACAAAAATGTATTAGGTGCCTACTGTACACAGAACACTACGCTAAACGCTGAAGGTAGAACAAGATTCAGATAAGGTGAGGTTCTTGCCCACGTCAAGCTTATTGCCTAGTAGGGTGATATGAAAGATACATAAATCTCTATAACCTAAGGTAATAGCAGAGAGATACATTTACTTAAGAGATGTTCGTTGACTGACTGTGAATTACTACATAAGGTCTGAGAAAGAAACGGTCATAATTATTGGAAGCTTCAGGATAGAAAAGGTGGCATCGGATTTGGGTTTTAAAGGGCAGCTAGAATTGCAGCAGGTGGAAAAATGGGAGGAGGGCATTCCAAGCATGGGGATGTAGCATGAACAAAGGCAGTTGGGAGCCATTACAGGCTTTTGAGTCCAATGTGGACATACCAGAAGCACACGAGGGAGTTTAACCTGGCATTGGTGGAAAGGAAGAGAGTGGAGGCAGGAGGGAGAGGGAGCTCTTACATTGGTCCAGGTGAATGCACTGCCCTGGGTCACAGTGGGAAGAGAGGGAAATGCTGCAGAGGCAGAACCAACCAGCAGACCTTGGCAAATGATTGAATATCAGAGATGAGGGAAAGGAAAGAGCCAGAGATTTTGAGCCTGGGAAAGTAGGTGAACAGTGGTGTGCCAAAGAAGACAAGGAGAGCCAAGGGGAGGGGTCGTGAGTTCCATTTTGGATATGGTTTATTTGGTGTACTTGGGGCTGGGGGGGATGATGAGGTGGAGCTCCCCCTTCTGGAGAGCCAGAGAGGCAGGGGACTTCTTTGTATTCCTTACCAGCAACGGGATCTTATTCCCATTCTGGAGGGAACAGAGCTGCCAGTGGTATCTTGGCAAGAGTCCAGAAGCAAGCCAGTAATCAGACCAGGGACCCTTTTATAGGGACATGCTGCTCCTAGGCTTTCTGTGATGGGAGATCATGATGACCAGCCACCTCCCCTTGCTGGGAGCCAGTGGGGAGAGGGGCTGCGGCGGTGGGGGGCAGCCGCTCTCGCCTGCGTTTTCATGTCTCATCTGCCATGACCAAACTACGATGTGCTTTTCAGTCAGGCAAGCAGATGCAGGATGATTTCAAAAGCATATGTGAGAGACTCATTTCTCTGCCTGGGATTGGGCTTTCTCACATCTTCTCTTCTCGGCAGCCGGTGGAGGAGAATTCTAACAAGCCAATTACCTCACTCTTGAGTGATGAGAACCAGCGCCAGCAGCTTTTTAAGGAAACAAATTGATAAGCAAAACAAAACCCTGCATGGTGGCAATACCTCCCTCCTCCCCTCTCCTCCCCCCAGCTCAGGTTCTGTCCCCAGGAGGTGGCTCAGCTACTGAAGAACATGGCCAGTTACCTGGCAAGTCAAAGGGAATTATAAACCATCTTCTCCAGGTCAAAGTGTTGCTAAAGAATCTGTAAGACTTGGGGATGGGGGTACAGCTAGATACCACAGTGGATAGGACACCTGGCATGGAATTGGGAGGGCCTGGATTCAAATTTGGCCTCAGATACTTCCTAGCTGTGTGACCCTGGGCAAGTCACTTAACCCCAATTGTCTAGCCCTCACTGCTCTTCTCTCTTAGAATCAATATTAAGATAGAAGGTCTTAGTATTTAGTATTATTATTAGAAGTATTTTCCAAATAATATTTTATTTTCCCCCATTACATGTAAAAACAATTTTTCATTTTTTAAAATTTAAAAAACTTTAAAAAATTAAAAAAACACATTCATTTTTAAAAATTTTAGTTCCAATTTCTCTCCCTTCTCTCCCTTCTTCCCCTTCCTTCCCCCATCCCTGATAAAAGCAATCTGATATAGATTTTATATATCATCCATGTAAAGCCTTTTCCCATATTAGTTATTTTGTGGAAGAGATCTCAAACAAAAAGAAAGAAGAAAGAAAATGAAACATATTATGTTTCAGTCTGCATTCATACTCCATCAGTTCTTCCTCTGAGGGCAGATGGCATTTTTCATCATGAATCTTCGGGATTGTCTTGCATCACTGCATTATAGAGAATAACTTGGTCATTCAAAGTTGTTCATCAAAAAATAATGCTATTACTGTGTACAATGTTCTTCTTGTTCTGCTCACCTCACTTTGCACCAGTTCATGTAAGTCTTTGCAGATTTTGTTTTAAATCATCCTGCTTGTCAGTTCTTATAGCACAATAGAACCACATCACAATCATACCACAAATTGTTCAATTGATGAATACCCCCTCAATTTCCAATTGTTTGCTACCACAAAAAGAGGTACAATAAATATCGTTGTACCAATAGGTCCTTTTCCCTTAGGGGGAAGGCCTCTTTGGGATAGATCTAGTAATGGCACGGTTTTAGAGTCTTCTGAGCATAGTTTGAAATTGTTCTTCAAAATGGTTGGATCAGATCACAACTCCCCCAACAGTGTGTTGGTGTCCACCTTTCCCCCTCTCCTTATCGTTTTCCTTCTCTGTCATATTGATCGATCTGAAAGGTGTGAGGTGTTACCTTAGAGCTGTTTTAGTGTGCATTTCTCTAATCAAGAGTAATTTAGAACATTTTTTCATATAACTATAGAAGGCATTGATTTCTTCATCTGAAAACCATTCATATCCTTGGACCATTTATCGGTTGGAGAATGACTTTTATGTTTTTATAAATTTGATGTGGTTCTCCATATATTTGAGAAATTAGATTTGTCAGAGATAGTTGTTATATTTTCCCCAGCTTTCTGCTTTCCTTCTAATCTTGGTTGTATTGGTTTGGTTTGTACAACCCCTTTTTAATTTAATATAATCAAAATTATCCATTTTACATTTTGGAATGCTCACTCTCTTGTTTGGTCCTAAATTCTTCCCTTCTCCATAGGTCTGACAAGTGAACTATTCCATGCTCCCCTAATTTGCTTATGTTATCATTCTTTATGTTTTTAGATCATGTACCCATGTTTATCTTATCTTGGTAAGTGGTATAAGATGTTGGTCTATTCCCAGTCTCCGCCATACCATTTTCCAGTTTTTGCAACTGTTTTTGTCATATAGTGAATTCTTGTCCTAAAAGCTTGGATCTTTTGATTTATCAAACACTAAATTACTAGGGTCATTTCTTACTAGATTTTGGGTACCAAATCTATTCCACCAATCCACATTATTTTGAGGATTACTACTTTATAATAGAGTTTGAGGTTTAGGACGCCTAGGCCACCTTCAGAAGGTAAGAGTTTGTTTGTTTGTTTAAACTCTAAGTTGGGAAAATGAATCCATGGTCAATTATCCTCTGGCAATCCCTTTCCTTAACAATGACAGAAGGAGGAAGAAGAGAATATGGAATTTGAAAGATAGAGGCAAAGACTGAAAGGAAAAGATATAGGGAAAATGGAGCAGCTATGGAGGTGTAGTGAAAAGATCACTAGTCCTGGAGTCAGGAATTTTCCTCTTCTTGAGTTTAAATCTGGCCTCAGACATTTTCTAGCTATGTGACAGTGGAAAAGTCACTTAGCCCTATTGGCCTCAGTTTTCTCCTCTGTGAAATGAGCTGGAGAAGGAAATGGCAAACCATTCCAGTATCTTTGCCAGGAAAATCCCAAATGGGTCACAAAGAGTCTGATACAACTGAAAAACAACTGAATAACAACAGGCAAAGACTGAATAGGGTATTTAAAGGACATCATATAAAGGAGAGAATTGTGTTCTATTTGTTCCCAGAGAGCAAGAATATGAACAATAGTTGGAAGTTTAAAGAGGCCAATTTAGATTTCCTAACAAATAGTTACCCCAATATGAAAAGGGCTATCTTAGGATGTGATGAGTTTCCCCTCACTAGAAATCCTCAAGCAAAGACTGGATGGCCACATGTCAGATATATTGTAGAACGGATTTTTGTTCGGATGATGATGGAATTGTGGTTCCTTCCAACTCAGAGATTCTATGATAATTCTGCTCTTGTGCCTGGCACATAATTGATGTTTGCTGAGTGATCCACTGGGGATCGACAAATCCAAATACTTTTATTCTTTCTGAAGTTTTGCTCAGTTTAAGGTAGGAACTGTGCAGAGAAGTAGCCCAACAGAAAGAACACTACTGTACTATATTTAATGTCAGAGGACCTAGATTCAAATCCCAGCTCTGCGAATGATTTACCTTTCTGATCTTGGGCAAATAACTCACTGAAGCTCTCAAGTCAATTAATTTCCCTATCTGTAAAACAAAAAGGTTGTAGTAGATAATTTCTAAAGTTCATTCTAGCTCTAAAATTGTATGAGTTTAGCAACATCTATGTCTAACTGTATAAGTAATCACAATTGTTGAGTCTTTTCAGCTGTATCCAAACTCATCATGACCTCAACTGGAGTTTTCTTGGCAAAGATATTGGAATGGTTTACCATTTTCCTTCTAATTTTATAGATGAGGAAACAGAGGCCAACAGGGTTAGGTGACTTGCCCAAGATCACACAGTTATAAGTAATAAATAGAGACAAAGAAATAGAGACAAACGTCTTAATGACATAGAATCTGATTTGGACTCAATTAACAAACATTTATTTGGCACCTTCTGTGTGCCTGGTGCCATGTGTGAAGTATTGGACATACAAAGCCAAAAATGAAAAAGTTCCTGCCCTCAAGAATCTTACATTCTATAGTGGGGAGGAAACAAGTAAACATAAAACTAGATAACAGAGTAAATGTATACACAATAGATGCAAGTTATTTGGGCAATGCTGGCAGCAACTGGGCAGTGGGAGAGGGAAATGAAAGAGGAAAAGCCACATTTGGGAGATAGTATTTGAGCTAAGTTTTTTAAAAAAAAAACCCACCCTTACCTTCCGTCTCAGAATCAATACTGCATATTAGTTCCAGGGCATCAGAGTGGTAGAGGATAGGGGGTTAAGTGATTTGTCCAGGTCACACAGCTAAGAAATATCTGGGGCCAGATTTGAACCAGGACCTCCTCTCTCCAGGTCTGGCACTCGACCTACTGAGCCACCCATCTGCCCCCTTGAGCTAAGTATTGAAGGAAAGTGGAAGTGAGGAAGGTGTGAGTTCCAGGGTTGGATGCCACCATTGGATAATTTCATTCCTACTCATTTGCCACTAATTATAGAGCTGGAGAAAGTAATAAAACCATGTTGATGGGATCCACCACAGATATATGCTATCTAATCTCAGCTGGGCCCTTGTTGCCCAAAGTAATCCTTTTGCTATTTCTTAACTGATTTTTTGGCCCACTCCCCACAATATCTATACCTAACCTCCTTTCTCCTTACATATCCACATTGCCTCCTCTATACCCTCACAGTTTATACTCAAACTACCATATATTTTACTGAGAAAACAAAGGCCCTTCACTGAGCTCCCTCTTCTATTCTTCTCTTTCTCTCTTTCATAGTATCCTTCCTTTACTCAGATTTCTGAATAAGAGGTGGCCCTTCTTCCCAAAGCTCTTTGAGTTCCTTTAAACCCATCCCCTCATATCTTCTCCAGCAGATCATCTCCATGATCGCCTACCCTTCTAATCTTCAATTTCTCCCTATCTTTTGGTTGCCTGTAAAAATGCTCATCTCTTCAATTTTGAAAAAAAAAGACCCCTCATTAGACCTTACTATCCCCTCAAGCTATCATCCTATACCTCTCCTTACTTCCCCATCAAATTTCTAGCAAAAGCTGTCTACCTTTGTAGCTTATACTTTCTCTTCTCTTCTTCACTTCTCAGTCCTTTGTAATTTATCTTCCTAACTTATTGCTCAACTCGAATTGTGTTCTAAGACAGAAGGTAAGGGTCTAAAAAAGAGAAGTATGGTGATAGAAGGTGGAATGTTGCCCAGGAAATCAGTTTTATTGGATTTCTCCAAAGTTCCCAATGACCTTTCTTTTTTTTAAACCCATCTTAGAATCAATACAAGTATTAGTTCCAAGGCAGAAGAGTGGTATGGGCTAGGCAAATGGGGTTAAGTGATTTGCCCAGGTAGGTTGTGCCTGAATCCAGATTTGAACTTAGGACCTCCTGACTCTAAGCCACTGGCTGTCAGTCCACTGAGCCACGCAGCTGTCCCATGATATTGTTTTTCAGTCAGTCCAGTCATGTAACCCAGGGTCACAGAGAAATGGCCTCTTAATTAAATTAATTAATAATTAATTGACAAATCCAATTACTTTTCTTTAACCACCACATTCTCCTTGATCTCTTTGGAGCAATGACACTATTTTTTCCCTTCTCTTTTTAAAGTGTATTTAATTTATTTAATTTATATTTATTTAATTGATTTAGAATATTTTCCCATGGTTATATGATTCATGTTCTTTCCCTCCTCTTGTCCCACCCCCTCCCATAGCCAATGAGTTATTTCACTGGGTTTTACATGTGTCATTGATCAAGACCTATTTCCATATTACTATTTGTATTAGGGTGATCACTTAGAGTCTACATTCCCAATCATATCCACATCAACCCATGTAATCAAGCAGTTGTTTTCTGCATTTCTACTCCCACAGTTCTTTCTCTGGATGTGGATAGTGTTCTTTCTCATAAGTCCCTCACAATTGTCCTGGATCATTGCATTGCTGCTAGTAGAGAAGTCTATTATATTCTATTGTGGCACAGTGTATCTGTCTCTGTGTATAAGGCTCTCCTGGTTCGGAGCAATGACACTGTTGACCATCCTTTCCTCCTGGATTCTTCCCCCTCTTTGTATTTTCATGATTTTGCTCTCTCTTGGTTCTCCTTCTACCTGTATGACCACTCCTTTTTAGTCTTCATCTCTGGTTCATTATCCATATCATGGCCTCTCACTGTGGGTATATCCTAGGGCTCTCTATCCTTTGTGCTTAGAACTCTATATATCTAGCCCTGGTGTCACTCAAGCTCCAGTCTCACATCACATCACAAATTGCCTAGTGAACATTTCAAACTAGATATCTCATTTGTTGTTGGTTATTAGTGTTTGACTCTTTGTGACCTCTTGGATAAAAGCACATCAATACTATCCATGGAGTTTTCTTGGCAAAGATACTAGAATGGTTTGCATTTCCTTTTCCAGAGACATCTCAAATTCAACACATCCAAAATTCATTCTCTTGTTTCCTTTTCCTTCCTCCAACTCTTTCTTTTCTGAATTTCCCTTTTCCTAGCATCCTTTGAGTCCCTAGGGTCTGTCATTTTGGTAGCATCCTTAACTCTTCACTCTTACGACAGCCCCTTCTTCCAATTTTCATTCAGCTACCTACCATATTGTATTTCTATCACCATATCATCTCTAGCTTCCACCCCCTTCTTGCCACTCACATGGCTGCCATCTTAGTTCAAGCCCTCTTCACCTCTCACCTGAACTATTACAATGGCTTCTTAAGTGGTTTTCCTACTTCTGTATCTCCCACACTCCTCCTCTTCCACCTATCTGCTACCTTGATTTTCCTAAAACACAAATCTGACCATGTCACTGCCTACTTAATAAACTCCAATGAATTCCTATTATTGTAGGATTAAATTGAAATTCCTTGGCATTTAAAGTCCTTCAGAACCTGTATCCAATAAGGCTTTTCAGTCTTCTTTTACTTTATTCCTCTCCACATACCTACAATTCAGTAAAACTGGTCTCATGGGCAACATTCCACCTTCTATCATCATACTTTTCTTTTCTTTTCTTTTGTAAACCCTCACCTTCTGTCTTAGAATCAATACTAAGTATTGGTTACAAGGCAGAAGAAAGGTAAGGGCTAGGCAATGGGGTTTAAGTTGATTGCCCAGCACTGTAGAGCTAGGAAATATCTGAGGCTAAATTTGAATCCAGGACTTCCCATCTCTAGGACTGGTTCTCTATCTGCTGAGCTTCCTAGCTTCCTTGTCATCATCCTATTCACACCGGCTTTTCTTATATGCCTAAAATTCAGTCCTTTCTCACCACCTTCTCTCAAAAGCCTTAGTTTCCTGCAAGGCTTAGTTTAAGTCTCACCTTCTATGTGAAGCCTGGGCTAATCTCCAAGTGCCTGTGCATCCCACCTCCTCTCCCAAATCACCTTGTGCCTATTTTGTATTCACTTCTAGGTACACATTGCATTCCTAGGCTAAACTGCTATGTCTTCCAGGACAGGAACAGTTTCATTCCTGTCTTTGTATCCCCAGTACCAACCCTATTGCCTAGAACCTAGTAAGTGCTTTAAAAAATGCTTGCTGAGGGGCAGCTAGGTGACTCTGTGGATAGAGAGTCAGGCATGGAGAAGAGAGTTCCTGGGTTCAAATCTAGCTTCAGACATTTCCTAGTTGTATGACCCTGGGCAAGTCACTTAACTCCAATTGTCTAACCCTTGTTACTCTTCTGCCCTGGAAACTGTTATTTAGAATCGATTCTAAAACAAAAGGTAAGAGTTTTAAAAAAGCAAATACTTGCTGATGGACAGTCTTTGCAAAGATATGGATAGAGGCAGGAGATGGAAGGCAAGATTCAGAGGTCTTCTGATTACAAATCCATAGTAAGAAAGAGGCCATAAAGTCTCTACTTAAGTAACTCCAGTAATAGGGAGCTTACTACTCCCAGGGGCAGGTGAAGTCCATTAATGGACAGTTCCAATGATTAGGATAGTTTCCTTACCTGGAACATTTACTGCCCTTTTCACTTTTACTGTTGTCGTGGAGTCATTTCAGCCGTGTCCGACTCATTGTGACTCTATTTGGGGTTTTCTTGGCAGAGATACCGGAGTGGGTTTGCCGTTTCCTTCTCCTGCTCATTTTACAGAGGAGGAAACCGAGGCCAACACAATTAAATGACTTGCCCAGGGTCACACAGCAAGGAAATGTCTGAGGCTGGATTTGAACTCATGACGATGAGTCTTCCCAATTCCAAGCCAATATTCGATCCACTTTACCACATAGCTGCCCAAAAGTTGTTGTTTCGGTCATATCTGACTCTTTATGACCCCATTTTGGAGTATTCTTTGGGGTTTCACTTCTACACATTGTACCTAGTTCTATCCGATTGGGCTAAGCAGAACAAAATCTACTGTTTCTTCCATTGAACAACCTTCCGTGTATTCGAAGCTAGTCCTCACATCTTCTCTGTCTTCTCTTTTGCATGGTAAACACTCCCAGTTCCTTCAAATGATCATGTACAGGGTATCCTTGAGTCCCCTCACTCTCCGGTTCTTCCTCCTCTGAACCTGCGGTTCAATCATTTTCAGTTGTGTCCCACTCTTTGTGACCCCATTCAGGGTTTTCTTGGCAAAGATACTGGAGTAGCTTCCCATTTCCTTTTCCAGATCATTTGACAGATGAGGAAACTGAGGCAAAGTGGGTGAAGTGATTTGCCCAGGGTCACACAGTTAGGAAGTCAGATTTGAACTCAGAAAGAAGAGTCTTCCTGACTCCAGATGAGGACCTCTATCTACTGTGCTGTTTAGCTGCCCCTACTATAGCTACTCCCTTCTAATATACTTTATAATACTTTATGAATTTCACCTGTTGTTATTATCATTGGTCCAGATGTGCCCTGACCAGGTTATAGAATAGCAAGGCTATCCCTTTAATTTAATTTAATTTAAATTTTTTTAAAACCCTTA
This sequence comes from Gracilinanus agilis, assembly GCF_016433145.1. Taxonomy (NCBI): domain Eukaryota; kingdom Metazoa; phylum Chordata; class Mammalia; order Didelphimorphia; family Didelphidae; genus Gracilinanus; species Gracilinanus agilis. Next base: position 168,614,547 of record NC_058133.1, read on the forward strand.
CCTTCTGTCTTGGAGTCAATACTGTGTATTGACTCCTTAATTTTATTTTTTAGAAAATTTTTTTAGAAAAATTTTCCATGGTTACATGATTCATGTTCTTACTTTCCACTTCACTCCCCCCAACCCCCTCCCCCATAAGGCTATTCCCTTTGTTCTGGCTACTACGCTCCTATTAATGTGACCTAAGACCACTGGTCTACCTAGCTACCAGTCTTAGAAAGATTGGTAGCTAGGTGGGCCAGTGGAGAGAGTGCTTGGCCTGGATTCAGGAAGACCTAAATTCAAAAATCCAACCTCAGATACTACCTGTATAGTAGTAGGCCAAGTCACTTAACCTCTACTTGCTTCATTTTCCTCATCTATAAAATGGGGATAATAATAGCACTTAACTCCCCGGATCATTTTGAGGGCAGTCAGTAGGTACAGTGGACAGAGCACTGAATCTGGAGTTGGGAAGATCTGAGTTCATATCTGGCCTTGGACACTTACTATCTGGCTACGTGACCCTGAGCAAGTCACTTAACTTTCTATGCTTCAGTTTGTCATCTGTGAAATGGGGGCACCTGGGAGAAGGAAATGGCAAACCATTCCAGTATCTCTGCCAAGAGAACAGTTCCTGGAGTCATGAAGAATCAGGCATGACTAAATAACAGCAAGAAGATTGCTTAGACTCTCTTGGCTTCCCTATCATGCTTCTGCCTCATTTTGAGTTCACAATCCTCTAAAACTCCCTGACTTGTTTTTTTTTTTCATATAAAATGTGCTTTCGAGCCATACTTATCCCATCCTACACTTATATAATTGATTTTTTTGAACCCAAGTTCTTCTCTATTTACATTTATCCTTATTATAGTCCGTTTGGTTAAGCTTTAACCTACCACAGAAGCCCTGCTAATATCTTTTTTAATTCCAGTGCTGTCATCCAGCATATCCCTCTCCGTTCTAGATGGAGAGAAATAGACCTCAGTTTACAGAGAGGAACGAAAAGTGGATCTGACAGTGGTGTGGGAAGGGATGGGCTTCAGAAGAATCATGAAAAGTTCCACTGGGAAGGAACCTCTGAGATCATTTGGTCCAACCACTTCATTTTACAACTGAGAAGAAGAGGGAGAGCGAAGGGGCTCAGTGGACAGAGAGCCAGACCTGGAGATGGTTCAGATCCAACCTAGTCCTCATCACTTTAGTGCTAGAAGTTTTCTTTTCTCTGGCTTAAAGGAATAATATGAATTTTCAACTCTACTATATTCTCAATAAAACTTAAACTATGAAACGCTGCTCTCTTATTTTGTCAAAACTCCTATTTTAACCCTTACAGAGAGGATACTTAGCATGGATTCTAAGCCAGAGAGTGAGGGTTGTTTCTGTTTTTGTTTTTAATGAGATGAAGAGAAAGGAGGAGACTTGCCTAAGATTTCATAGTAAGTGGCAACGATAGACCTAGAACCAGGGGTGAGCTAGAGCTAGCTCCAAATTAAAGTGGATTCTTACATTTTCAAAGTGAGAATTTACCCCCTCCATAATCAGCAAACGCCACAAGTCCAGGTCTGAATTGCTGTTTTGTTGATGTTCCCGGCAGCTAGATGGTGCACTGTATATAGAACACCAGGCCTGGAGTCAGGAAGACCTGAGTTCAAATGTGACCTCATATACTTCCTAGCTGTGTGGCCCTGGGCAAGTCATTTAAGCCCATTAGCCTGAGTTTTTTTCATCTGTAAAATGAGCTGGATAAGGAAGTGGCAAACCACCCTAGTTTCTTTGCCAAGAAAACTCCACACGGAGTCATGAAGAGTTGGACATGATAGAAAAATGACTGATGTTCTAGACTTAAGAAAGTGATGGAAGAAATGTTAATAATGTAGATTAAACTGAAAGGTATGTCACACATCTTAGAGAGCTGGGTGTTAAACATTCACTAGTACAGCCCTGAGTAGAACCCAAGTTTTTCTGTCCATCAGTGGAGAGCTCTTTCCAGTACACACTCTGCCTCCTCCACAGCAGGATTCACAGGGAACAACCCTGTCCTGATCTCAGTTAGAAAACGAGTCGGACTTACAAAAAGGAACAATATGCTTTGCCTGATAATACATGTACCAGCTCCAGGAGAGGGGAGGGAAAGAAAGGAGGGAGACATTTTGGATCATATAACTTTAGAAAACTTATGTGGAAATTTGTTATCACATGCAATTAGTAAAATAAGATATCTTTATTAATAATTACTTGAATTCTTTAAAAAATTGAGTTGGACTCTATAGCATGGCCACCATTTAAACAAGGGTTCCATACCTGCTTCTGGTTCAACGTGTCAATCTAGTAACAAGTCGAAAGCAGGCTTTTCATAAGGACAAGGTCTCTTTGAGTGGAAGACCCAAGAGAAATGGCCATGAGGTGGTCAAATGATCCAAATAGAAGGCACAAATGGTACCTCTGTGGTCAAAAATGAATGAATAAAGAAATAAGTAAATAGATAAATAATAAAAACACATAAAGAAAATGAAGAAAAGGATTGAGAGAGATGAAGGAAGGTGATCCGTAAAGACAAAGTCTCTATTTGCAGGAGGCCTTTAACGAACAGAGCCTCTGTGGTAAAAAAAAATAAATGAATGAGTAAATGAAAAAATAAGTAAATAGATAAATAAATGAAAATATAAATAAAAGGAAACAAAAAATTGAAAGAGATGAAGGAGGGCTATCTATAAAGATAAGATGTCCATGAGCAGTCTTAGCCTCTGACGAATGAATGAATAAAGAAGCAAACGCAAACAGATAAACAAACATAAATAAAGGAAATAAAAGCATGAAAGAGAGATAATACCTGGGACCTTGGCCATGGTTGTCCTGCCCCTCTTAACATAACTGACTGGCAGCCATGGCATCCCATGGATAGCAATCAGCACAGCCTTAGTCAATGTTCTCACCCCACCAAGACTTTAACATTTCAAGGTGGGGGACTAAAGGATTTTTCTTTTTTGGTCCATTGTCTTTTTTTTTTTTTTTCCTTAACCCTTACCTTCCTTCTGTCTTAGAATCAGTTTTGAGTATTGGTCCCAAGGCAGAAAAGCAGTAAAAGCTAAGCAATCGGGGTTAAGTGACTTGCCCAGAATCACACAGCTAGGAAGTGTTTGAGACTAGATCTGAACCCAGGTCCTCTCAAGTCCAAGCCTGGCACTTTACCAACTGAGCCACCCAGCTACCCCGTCTCTATTTTTCAGTCTAATTTCATAATATTCCCCTCCACAAACTCCAATTACCAATCACTCTATTCTGCTCTTTCCATCTTCCACTTTTTGCCTTTGCATAAGTGTTCTCTACTGTCTGGAATCCATCCCTTTTTATCCCCACTTTTTAGAATTCCTAGTTTCTTTCAAACCCCAGCTCAGATGCCACCTTGGAAATGAGGATTCTCCTTTTTCCCTCTCTCCATCTCTTGAAATTCTTTCATATTTCCTGTGTTCACAGTGTATCTTCTCAGTAAAATGCAAACTCCTTGAGAGCAGGGTCTGTTGTTTTCATCTTTGCATCCCCAGTGCCTTGCCCAGTGCCTGGCAGTAAACTGCACTTATATATGTTCAATCAATTAAACCATAGTGCCCCGGTGCTATAAAACTCATTAAACCAGAGACAGTCGGAGACGGGGAAGGATTTTTCTATTTAAAGAAAGGTGCAGCGTTGGCTACTATGAAAGATGGCCTTTGAAGCAGAACACCTGTGATGGCTCCCATCCCACATCCTGGCACATCCTTGCCAGACCTTCTCTGAGGTGTATGTGCTTATTCACTCATCTCCTCTCATTGGAAACAGACTCCTAGCATGTGCCCATCTCATTCTTGGCCAGGTTTTCCTGTTCCTTTCCCCTCTGCTCCCACAGATTTCATGGTGTGTTTGCGGATAGGAAATTGTATGTTAACCATCACAGCAAACCCAGGGGCTCATTTCATCACCAGCAATCAGCTGTTGTACTCTGGGGAAACCTAATTAGGTATTACTGGACTTTTGATGTCGTTTCCATGGAAACCCCAGTCATAATGGTGTGCATGCAGGCTACTTGCTCAGGGAGAGTTTTTTTTAAAGTAGTATTGCTTATTTAAAAATATATATATGTGTGTGTGTACATATATATACATATATCTTTATTTTCTCCATTTGTTTTTTTTTCCTTGTACATGGAATAAAAAAGAGAGAGATTTCCCTTCCACTGTTTTTTTTTCCTCCTGGAGAGAGGGAACAGTAGAATATAAAAAAGCTTTCCCAGTTTTCTCTTGCTTAATTTCAAGAAAATACAGCTTTGCTCAAGAATGAAAGGATTTTTTTTCCCATTGGTAAATATCTAAGCAGCCAACAGAGGAGAACATTTTTATGAAAGATTTTGCTTAAATAAAGAACCTAACAGGCCTTGAAGCTTTCCAAATAGAATGGTTAAAAAAAAAAAGCAATGACTCAACTCGAAGCTTTTATTTATCCTGAATAATAATGATGATGATGACAACAACAACAACAACAACAATAATTGCCGACCTTTCAGATGGCACTTAAAGGTTTAGGAAATGCTTTCTATGTCATCTCATATGATCCCCGTAGTCACTCTGAGAGGCCATAGGCTCATAGATTTAGAGCTACGAAGAATCTTAAAGCTCATAGAGTCCATGGGGCAGCAAGGTTGCTCAGGGAATAGAGAGCCAGGCCTGGAGTTGGGAGGACCTGGGTTCAAATCTGACCTGGGACATTTCTTAGCTGTGTGCCCCTGGGCAAATCACTTAACCCCTGTTGCCTAGATAGTACTGCTCTTCTGCCTTGGAACCAATACTCAGTATCGGTGTTAAGATAAAAAGGTAAGGGATAAAAAAAAAAAAAAGATCATAGTCCAACCCCCTCTTTTTACAGATCAGGAAAACTGAGGACTAAAGAAGTCAAATGACTTGCCCAGGGGCACACGGGCAGTAAGTGTCTGAGGCAAGATTTAAACCCATTTTTCATGACTCCAAATTCAGCCCTCTGTTCATGATACCAGAACAAGGTATTATCATCATCCCCATTTTATAGATGAAGAAACTATGGAGGTAAATGGATTAAATCCAAACACATAGTAAACTATAGAACAGTCACTCTTCAAACCCAGGTCTTCTGATCTGAAATCCAGTGTACTTTCCACCACAACATGACTGCCCTTAATAACAACAATCCATCACACAACAATGATTAGGCACCTACCATGTTCCAGGCACATTACAAAGTGCTAGGAATATAAAGAAAGTCGGTTTTGCACTTAGGAAACTTCCAGGCTAATGGGGGAGACAACAAGCAAACAACCACCACAAGCAAGAAACAGACAGGATAAATTGGAGATAATTAATAGAGGGAAGGCACTAGCATTAAGAGGGATCAGGAAAAGCTTCTTGGAGAAGATGGGCTTTTAGCTTAGACTTGAAAGAAGCTGAGAGTCAGATGAGGAGGGAGAGGAGTAGTCCCTGCCTTCGGAGACAAAAATAAAAAAATAAAAAACAGCATGAAAAACTGATTTGGATAATGAAAAATACACTAGACATTCTCTTATGAGTTAAGATGTCAAAAGAATTCAATTGGAGCAAATGTGACAGGATGTCCCAGACCCTAGGTTTTTCTCATATCCCAGTGTCAAGACTGCCAAGATACAAACCACAAGCAATCTATGCCACTAGTTGAGTCAAATGAATGTTTGGCATTGACTGCCAGGGGAAGCTGTATTAATGGTCTGAAGAGCCTTAAGAATTTTTGTTTCCTAGTAGATCTTGTGCTTCTCAGGAGGCCCTCTCTCCATTATACCACCTGCTTTCATCCCCTTTGCTGCTATACTGCTCTCTTCTTAATTCCAACAAGTTTCTTCTCTCTCCCCAATTGCAAACTCTTTGAGGACATGAACCTTAGAGAACAATAGTCTTAGAGACAGAAGGAACATTATGTCCATGCCTCTCATTCTAACCCAGGTCTCTCAGAACCAGTGAGTATACTGAAGTCTAGAGAAGGAACATGAATAGTCAAAGATCAGTCGTAGTGGAAAAGGGAATTCCTGGGGGGAGGAAAGTCCAGCTACCAAGGCATATCAACACTTTCCCTGTAGCTTACAATTTTGGACATAGACCTAGAGAACTAAGAGGCAAAGACACCACCCAGAGTCACACAGCCAGTATGTTAGAGGCAAATCTTGAGTCCCAATCTTTTTCTTCTGTCTTAGAATCAATATTGTACATTGGTTCCAAGGCAGAAGAGGGGTAAGGGTTAGGCAGTGGGGATTAAGTGACTTACCCAAGGTCACTAGAATGTGTCTAGAGTCATATTTGAACCCACGGCCTCCCACCTCTATGCCTAGCTCTCAATTCATTGGGCTACCCTGCTCCCCCAGCCCACTGGTCTTCTTGATTTCAAGAGCATCTCTCTATCTACCATACTATGTTATTACTCATAGCTAATGAGCAGTAGCAAAGCAGGACCAGAATCTTAGTCAAGAAAAAAGGAAACTTGCCTAGGTTCCACAGAGGAGAATTGACTAAAATCTAGCATTACAATATATATATATATATATATATATATATATATATATATATATGTAACCCTTCCACATCACCACTTTCCCTATTGCAGGCTTGATATCAAGGGTCAACAAAAGAAATTAAATGGGAAGTTTGGGGGTTTTGCAGAAGCTACAGATGACACGCAAAGGCCAACAGATGACATGGAAAAAGTTTAGAAACTCAAAAATGCATAAAATATGTATAATATCAACATATTTTTATCTTTTGGTACTACAAATATGCATAATAAATACTCCATAAAAGAACAAAAAATTCAGATTGCTTCTCCAGTACAAAAAGAGGGCCAAAAATTTTGTGCGGATTTTCCAGACTGCAAGATCTCAGCCCTCCTAACCCTGTGATGTAGAAGGGATACCTATTTATGTGTGAATATAATATAATATATGATATGATATGATATGATATGATATGATATGATACCTAGAAATAAATAATAAGCCCTGTTCTCGCCAGTGTACCATAATCTATTCATCTGTTTGATAAAGACTTTCATAGTATATTGTTTAGTTGACCTTTTTTAGAGAAAGGGTCATGAGTTTTGGGAAAAGTGGGCAGTGTTTTTTTTGGCTTCTCAGAACTGCTTCCTGCTAGACTGGGGCGGTGTGGATGATTCGCTCTTGGCATATGATTTTCTCATGGTCCAGTCTCTATCTAAAAGGACCTAATTTTGAAATGTAGGCTAATTGTATTGTTTTAATAATTTTGAATTAAGTTTAATAACTTTGAATTAACTTTTCATTAACATCAGTATGATTAATGGTAGGTTGAACTCACAGTTGTTTAAAGAAGCTTTTTCACTCTTGGGTAAGCACTGAGTTAGATTTATGGCTTTGACTAGCTAGGAAAGTTTGAACTGCAAACTTCAGAGTGTAATAATTTGTAAGCAGGAGCTGGATAGATGGTAACAAGCCACACAGTATACTCTATTCAGGGATTTTTCGCCCAAGTGGTCACAAGCTGTACACAGCTCAGAAGCATTGTTTTCTAGGTAGCTGTCTAAAAGTTGTTTTATTGCCTTTCTTGGATCATATTCTAAAATCATTTGTGATTTTCAAAAACATATACCTCAGTATTTAACCTTTAATAATATTCCATTTCAATTTTGGGGATCAAATCATCCCTTTTTTATTTTTTGGTTCTGATCCTTTCTCCCTTCCTCAGGGGGCCCACCATAGAAAGGGGAGAAGAGAAAATGCTGAACATACATTTTTGTCTTTGTTTTCTGTCAACATCTTATAATTGTGGGATCAAATTATCCCTTTCTTGTCTTTATCATTTCTACCCTTCCCTCCTCTTGACCATCAAGGAGAGGAGAAAAGAGATGTCTGGCAGTTTTGTATATTTGTCCTTTATGTGTAACCAATTAAATTATCTTAGCATTTAGGAAATTCAAAAATCCATAATTTTTTGAATTTCCCAAACAGCTTCTGTCTGTCTCTTTCAATCTTCTTGAACAAATGGAGAAGGAAGAGAGAGAGAGTTTCTCAAAAATTAAAATGTCCCAGTATGGACAAAACATAAAACATAGACTGATAACGCAGACAACATAGATAGTAGGTATTCCATACACTTTCTGACAACATAGAACATAAAATTATGGACTAGACTCTTCTTTTCATCCTGGCATAAAGACCAATTGTTACAAATCATAGCTGTACTACTAAAGAAATCGGGGGAGGGGGTTGGGGGAAGAGGCTCATTAATAAAGAAGGAAGAGAAAATAAAAGAATGCTTGGGGGATAAGAAAATTGAAATTGTCAAAGTAGTTATCTAACTCTTGCTCCCTGAATTATATATCGGGGCAACAGTGAGAAAGATGAATTTGAACAGGCTTTTTACATTTCAAGAGTTAGTTAGTCAGAAAGGGGTTAACTTTTTGTACTTATATTTGACAAATCATAGTTCTAAATTACTTTTCATGCTCCAATAGATTTCCTAAAACAAACACACTTTTCTTCTGAGAAATTGAGGGGTTTTTTGAGACAGCAGCAGTGGAAAGGGGAAAGTTTCAACTAACCTGTGGTAAGATTTAAGGGGTGGTTTCAACTATATCTTCTAGCAATTTTTTGAAAGTCATTGAGACTATAAAAATGTTCTGTGATTATTACTAAGTGGAATCTTTCAAAAAAAAAACTGTGGGCAGAACTGGTTTTTCTGGCTGGAAAAAAAATGTAAAGTAGTTAGCCACTTCTGGAAGGGGGGGGCTAGGTTTAAGGAACTGTTTCTGAGAGAGAGAAGACTGCCTTATCTATGGGTAGTTTTAAATCTCCTCTCTGATTTTGGTCTAAAGGCAGTGTTGGATATAGAGGAAATATTTTTATAGATCCCATAGTTTTACTCCTGACTGTAAAATCCTCTTCTTGACTCCTAAAATCCTTTCTGCCAAACAGAAAGAAAGAGTTTTGCTCACCTGAAATTCTGTGAATAATGTTGACCCGAATTCTTACCACATGGGCACCATTCTGTCGAGATCTGCTCGACAAATTACTTGTGGGTCAACAAACCAGGATGAGAAAAATGATTCTGGGATTACAGGAGGGCTGAACTGACAGACTGACAGACACGCAGAAATCCTCTTGTTGACCGGTGACAAAGTTTAATGATTTGGGGTTCGTACTTATAGGGGAATGATGTAGGCTAAGGGATTAGATAAGCCTTTTGCAGGGACAATGGTTAGTAATGATTTATAAGATAGAGACAGTGGATATAGATTACCTCAGTGGTTCTAAGCAAAGTTTTCTATAGGATAATAAATCATAGGTAAATATGTAACCATCTAGGCCAGATTCTTAGGGAGATGTTTGGCTTCAGTGGGTTTGTCTAGAACAGCCAGTTATTTACCAAGAACATCAGGGAGGAGTAGAGAGGAGGGGTTTGGGGGCCTCATGTGAGGAATGATTTTGGCCAGATGACGGCTTTGATTTTACTGGGGCCTCTTCTCACTACTGGGGGCTACAGGATGGTGCCATCTACTCAGAAGGCATTCAAAATTAGACTATTTTAGCAGCATGGGATTTTAGAGTTGGAAGTGAACTTAAAGAGCATTTGGTCACAGATCATATGTCTTGGACTAAGGGGACTCCAGGCATTATCTAATTCATCCTCATCATCTTTTAAATTGAATTTTATTTTTATTTTTTTATTTTTATTTTGAATATTTTCCCATAGTTACATATTTCATGTTCTTTCCCTCTCTCCCAAACCCCCTAACCCCCCCTTAGCTGATGCGTAATTCCACTGGGTTTTACATGTATCATTGATCAAAACCTAATTCCATATTATTGATAGTTGGGTTGGACTAGAGTTTTTGTTTAGTGTCTACATCCCCAATAATATCCCCATCAGCCCATGTGTTCAAGCAGTTGTTTTTCTTCTGTATTTCTCCTCCCACAGTTCTTCCTCTGAATGTGGCTAATTTAATTTTATTTTTTGAAATGATCCAGAAATTCTTTGTTCTCTATCCAGCTAGGTGGTATGGTAGATAGAACATTAGGCTTGAAATATGGAAGGTTTGTTTTCCTGAGTTCAAATCTGACCTCAGATATTTCCTAACTGGGCAAGTCACTTAACTCTCTTTGCTTCAATTCCTCATCTGGAAAATGAGGTGGTAAAGAAAATGGCAAACCATTTCAGTATCTTTGCCAAGGAAACCCCAAATGGGATTACAAAGTCTCAGACCCAAGGCATCTAGATGGCTCACTGGATAAAGAGCCAGGCCCAGAGATGGGAGGTCCTGGGTTCAAATATGCTTCAAACTGTGTAACCCTGGGCAAGTCACTTAACCCCAATTGCCTATCCCTTACCACTCTTGTGCCTTGAAATGATATTTTATATTGATCCTAAGATGGAGTAGGGTTATTTTTTTTTTTAAAGCAAAGGCAAAAAACCAAAGTTAGACACAATTGAAACAACGTAACAGCAATAACATTCCACATCCTAACATTGGAAGAAAAAAAATTTCTCATAACAAATATGTATAGTCAAGCAAAACAAATCCACATATTGTCCTCATATAAAAATATATATCTTATTCTACGTATTTATCTATCATTTTTCTCTTAGTAGTGGGTAGCATTCTTCACTGTTGGTCTTCTGAAATCATGGTTGATTGTCAGAGTTCTTAAATCTGCAGAATTTTTCCTGTTTATGATGTTGTTTATATATATATATATATATATATACATATATATATATATATATATATATATATAGAGAGAGAGAGAGAGAGAGAGAGAGAGAGAGGGAGAGAGAGAGAGTTCTCCTGGCTCTGTTCATCTTACTCTCATTAGTTCATACAAGTCTTCCCAAGTTCTTCTGAAACTGTCTCTTTCATCATTTCTTACAGCACAATAGTATTCCATGTCTTTCATATACCATAATTTGTGTAACTATTCCCTTTGCTGTCTACCTCCTTTGGACCCCATTCTTTGCACCTATAAAGAGTTGTTATCATTTTTTGTGCCTACAGACCTTTAATTCTTTCCTTGGTCACTTTAGCCAACATCCTCATTTTGAAAATAGGTTACCTGAAGCCCAGAGGTCCCACAAATAGAAAGTACCAGTACCAAGATTTGAAACCGGGTTTTTAGAGCCCAAATTCCATCTTTCTCTTATGCCAGGCCCCTGGAAACCAGAGCTGGAAAGTCTTTAAAATGGCCCCAAACAGCAATAGAAACAAAGGAAGAACCACTGAGTCTTTAGGATCTGGAAGAGAACAAAGTCACCTCTGGAGAGAGAGGTCTCAGTCACCAAATGCTAAAGACAAATCTCTACATTAACTGATGAAAAAGATACTGCCTCCAGATGGAAAGGCAGAAAAACGAAGCTACTGAGAACTGGGTCCTCATTTTATACCAAAGGATATGTAGGCAGACAAGTATTGATGTTGCTGGTGTTGTTCAGTCATTTTTAAGTCCTCTCCGGCTCTTTGTGACCCCATTTGGGATTTTCTTGGCAAAGGTCCTGGAGGGGTTTGCCATTTCTTTCTCCGGTTTGTTTTACAGATGAGGAAACTGAGGCAAAGAGAGGTAAGTGATTTGCCACTAGGATCACACAGCTAGAAAGTGTCTTAACTGGATTTGAACTCAGGTCTTCCTGACTTCAAACCCAGCTCTCTATCCACTACTGTCCCAAGTTCAAAGTCAGTCCTAGACTTTCCCCTGCCTGTCTCACAGAGATATTCTGCCCCAGAGACTCCCATCTTAGACCATTCTTTCGGATATGGGCGAGTGGAGGCTCATTTGCTAGGACATTTGTTCTCTGTCATACCACGCTGCCTGATGCTCCTTCAGCTAGAGACCTTCAAATGACTATTGTACAGGACTTCCTATGCTACACAAGCAGCCTCTCCAGCAGACGATCTTCTTTGTTTGCTTGGTTTTGGATCGATTAGTAAAATGAAAAAAAGGCTGGGCATATAGGCTGGTGCTTGATTAAAGGGATGATAATAGTAATAGCTAACATTTATATGGCCCTTCCTACACTAAGTGCTTTACAAATACCATCTCATTTGATTCTCACAACAACATTAGGAGGTGGGTGCAATTATTATCTCCATTTTACAAATAAGGAAATGAAGGCAAAAAGAGATTAAGTGACTTGCCCAAGGTCACACAGCTAGGAAGCATCTGAAGCTGGATTGGAACTCAGGTCTTCCTGACTCCAGACTTGGCACCTTCTCTACTGTGCCACCAGCTGTCTTAAAGTTTATATTTTATTCCATTGGCAATGGTGGGGCCTTGAAGTATTATTTTTTTAAACCCTTACCTGCCATCTTGGAATCAATACTGTGTATTGGTTCCAAGGCAAAAGAGCGTTAAGGGCTAGGCAATGGGGATTAAGTGATTTGTCCAGAGTCACACAGCTAGGAAGTGCCTAAGGCTAGATCTGAACCCAAGACCTCCTGTCTCTAGGTCTGGCTCTCAGTCCACTGAGCTACCCAGCTGCCCACCCCCCCACCACTTGAAGTCTCTTGAGTAGAAGAGTAACATTAACAGAGGAAGAGTATTTAGGCAGCAGTATTTGAAGAAGGAAACAGATTGGAACTTGAACAGGTAGCAATAGATTTTTTTTAAATAATCCTAACTTTATGTCTTAGAATTGATACTGAAGGGGGTAGCTTGATCATTCAGTGGGTTGAGAGCCAGGCCTGGAAATGGGAGGTCCTGGGTTCAAATCTGGTCTCAGACACTTCCTAGCTGTGTGACCCTGGACAAGTCACTTAACCCTCATTGCCTAGCCCTTAACACTCTTCTTCCCTGGAACCAATACACAGGATTGACTCTAAGATGAGAGGCAAAGGTTTAAAAAAAATTGATACTGAATATCATTTCCAAGGCAAAAGAGAGGTAAGGGCTAGGCAATGGGGCCACACAGGTAGGAAGTGTCTGAGGCCATATTTGAACCCAGAATCTCCCCTCTCTAAGCCTGGCTCTCAATCCACTGAACCATTTAACTGCATGCACCACAACCCTTATCATAGTCATTTAATAAATGTTTCTTGTTGGTAGTGGCAGGCTAAGTACTAGATCCCATCAAATCATGGGATTTAATGCTAGAAGAAACCCTAGAGATCCTCTGTTTGATGCCCTCATTTTATAGATGAGAAAGTGAAGCTCTAAGAGGTTAAATGAAATGCCCAAGGCCACACAGCTGGTGAATGAAGGCTCAAGGCTGAAATCTGAACCCATGTCTTCTGATCCCAAATTCAATATTCTTTCCGACATATCACAGAGCCTCTCTAAAAGGGAGACTTTTAGCTCTTATGAAAACCTCCTTTACATACTCCTGCCAGCTCTACAAAAGACCTATGAAAAGGCAAGCTGCTATTTGAAAAACTAAACAGGAACATGAAATTTGAGGAGCCAATGCGAACACGTTTCTGACTGTGGTCCTCAAGGTAGTCTCGCCTTGATCCCAGGGTACCAGACCCTACTGACGTTTTCTTTCTCCAACACAAATATCAACTTTTTTCTTAGATCTGAGAAGATCATTTTCCAATTCTTATCAAGCAAGCAAAGGGCTCTGTTACAAGTTCCTTTAATCCTTGGCCCAGAACGAACCAGGTTTCTATAGTAACCGGATGCAATCTTTCATTACAGAATAGATAGTTTCCATTTTGTGTTAGAAGAGTTGGCCATGCTGGTTTTGTTGCTATCATGTGGTCCTTCTGTCAGCAATTCAGAGCAACAGGGGACCCTTTAATTTGCCATTAAGTCGGGCTAATGGGTGATAGAGTCCTAGAAGTATGAGAGCCTGGACTCAGACACACTGAGACTGTATTTTTTGAAAGAGAGAGATAGGGGAGTGTAAGAAGGAGAGAGAGGGAGATAGACAGAGAGATGAAGAGAGAGGGGAAGGAAGAAAGAGAGAGAAGAAAGGGAGAAGAGATAGGAAAGAGAGAAAGATTGAGAAGAGAAAGAAAAGAGAAAGGAAGAAACTAGAGAGAATGAGAAAGAAGAGAGAGAGAGGAAAGAGACTGAGAAGAGAGAGGAATAGAGAAGAAAAAGGGAGAGAAAGGGTAGAGGAAGAAAGGGAGAGAGGGACAGAAGCAGAGATATAAAGAGGGGGGGAGGAAGAAAGAGAGGTAGAGAAGAGAGAAAAGAGAGAAGAGAGAGAAAAAGAGATTGAGGAAAGAGAGAAGAGAAAGGGAGAGAACAAGAAAGAGAAAAAGGAGAAAAGGAGAAAGTTTTAAGAGGAAGGCACAGAGGCTGCTGCTATTATTATTTTGAAATACTACTTAAGTCATATTGACCTGATTGGGAGTCACTGTGGGAATGCAAAGAGTCCTAAATTTAGAATTAGAAAGTCTTAGTTCTAATGCTTCTTCTTCTTTTGTTTTAAACCCTGATCTACCATCTTAGAATCAATACTGTATATTGGTCCCAAAGCAGAAGAGAGGTAAGAGCTAGGTAATGGGTGTCAAGAGACTTGCCCAGGGTTACACAGCTATGATGTGTCTGAGGCCAGATTCAAACCCAAGACCTCTCCTCTCTAAGCCTACCTCTCAATACACTGAGCTAACCTGGCTTCACCCTCTAATACTGCTTTTTAGCAGCAGCAGCAGCAATAGCAACAATAACAACAACATCAGGATTTTAAACTCAGTTCTTCCTGATTTCATGTCTTGCACTATACATTTTGACCACTGTACAGCCTTAGGTAGGCAGTCAATTTCCTCATCTCTGAAAATAGGGAGTTGGACAAGATGACATCCAAAGTCTAGGGCGCCATGATCCTTATCCTATCAGTCACCCAGTCAATCACCCAGATTGTTAAGCTTGGTGTCATTCTCAATTCCCCACTCCTCATATCCAGTCTTTTCAAATCTCGTCATTCCTAAAAACATCTCTTGTACATGTCCCTTTCTCTTCATTCACTTAGCGCTAGCCCTGGTTCAGACCCTCAGCACCTCTCACTGGAATTCTTTCTTTTTTTCTTTTTTTAAATTTATTTTTATTTTATTGATTAGTTATGAAAAACTTTCCATGGTTACATAATTTATATTCTTTCTCTCCCCTCCTCCCTCGCCCCTCCCATAGCCAACGCACAATTCCACTGGGTTTTACATGTGTCATTGATCAAGACCTATTTCCATATTATTAATATTTGCACTAGGGTGATCGTTTAGAGTCTACATCCCCAATCATATCCCCATTGGCACATGTGATCAAGCAGTTGTTTTTCTTCTGTGTTTCTGCTCCCACAGTTCTTTCTCTGGGTGTGAATAGCATTCTTTTTCATAAGTCCCTCAGAGTTGTCCTGGATCCTTGCTTGCTGCTAGTACAGAAGTCCATTATGTTGGATTTTACCACAGTGTGTATCAGTCTCTGTGTACAATGTTCTTCTGGCTCTGCTCCTTTCACTCTGCATCAATTCCTGAAGGTCATTCCAGTTCACATGGAATTCCTCCAGTTCTTTATTCCTTTGAGCACAATAGTATTCCATCACCAACAGATACCACAATTTGTTTAGCCATTTCCTCAGCCGTTTCCTCACTGGAATTCTTTCATTGACCTCTGAATGGATCTCTGAATTGGTGTTTCTTTCTTTTCTTTTCTTAGTCCCATCTGTCCTCCACTCAGTGGACAATAAAGGATAAAGTCTAATCATGTCATCCTCCTCCTCAGCCAACTCAAATGGCTCCTTTTTCTTCCAAGATCAAGTACAAAGTTCTTTCTTTAGTGTTTAAACCATTTACAAGCTGGCCCTTCCCTACATTTCCAAGTTCCTTACACGTTGTTCCTTTCCACATCCTCTCTGTTCCAGCCACATTAGCTCACTTCTTTCTTTCTTTTTTTTTTTGAGGGACAGTGTCCATTCCCATTGTACAGCTGACTTATTTCTTGAATACAATACTTGATATCTCAACTCTATGGCTTTTCATCAGCAGTCCTCTGTGCGTGGATTGCTTTTCCTCCTCACTTGTGCCTTTTCCCTGATCAGCTTCTCTGTTTTCCATCAAGACTCAGCTCAAATCTCACCTTCTTTGTGAGGCCTTTCATGGTCTGCCTTCATGCTGGCATCCTCCACCTGAGACTGCTTTTCATCTCTTCTGTGTGTCTCTTCATGCAGTTGTTTGCATGTTGAGTCTCCCATGAATGTGAACTCCTTGTGGGCAGGGGCTGTTTTTGACCATTTTTTGTCCCCAGTGCTTGGCACAGTGATTGGCATTTGCCTAATGCTTACTGACTTGACTGATTGATTTTCAGCTCTCCTTAGTGATCCTAGATGATCCTATGACTGGTTACTGTTTTCCTTATAACAAATGCAAATAATATAGCAGAACTCCAAGCAGAAGAGCTGAGGAAAATCTTTACATGCTTTCATCTTTAGCTTTGATCAATTTCTAGTTAATTTTTTTTTAAACCCTTGTACTTCGGTGTATTGTCTCATAGGTGGAAGATTGGTAAGGGTGGGCAATGGGGGTCAAGTGACTTGCCCAGGGTCACACAGCTGGGAAATGGCTGAGGCCGGGTTTGAACCTAGGACCTCCTGTCTCTAGGCCTGACTCTCACTCCACTGAGCTACCCAGCTGCCCCTCTAGTTAATTTTTAAAAAACCTTTACCTTCTGTCCTAGAATCAATACTAAGCATCAACTCCAAGGCAGAAGAGCAGTTAGGGCTAGGCAGTGGGGGTTAAGTGACTTGCCCAGGGTCACCCAGCTAGGAAGTATCTGAAGCCAGATTTGAATCCAGAACCTCCCTTCTCTTGGCCTGACTCTCAATCCACCGAGCCACTCAGCTGCCCCTTGAACAGAACATGTTTTTAACCCTTACCTTCTGTCCTAGAATCAACACTAAGCATCAGTTCCAAGGCAGAAGAGCAGTAAGGGCTAGGCAATGGGGGTCAAGTGACTTACCCAAAGTCTCATAGCTAGGACGTGTCTAAGGTGAGATTCGAACCCAGGACCTTCTGTCTCTAGGCCTTGCTCTCAATACATCTAGCCACCCAGTTGCCTCCTCTAGTTCATTTCAAATGAATAAATATTTTAAGTGCCATTGTATGCTAAGTGCTAGGGTTGGTAAGGGAAGGAGGAAAAGAAAGGATGGGAAGAGATACCAAGGAATGGACCCTGTCCTTTATGGAGTTTACAGTCTAATAGGGGATATGAATTCTAAATATATATATTATATAACATAACATGAATATATTACATGTCTATAGTCTATAAATATGTTTATATATCAATATATCGATGAAGAGAAATACAAATAAATATTTATATAACAAATATATTTATGTAATATGCAAATATAAAAGCAATCCACAATATAATATAAATATATGAAATAAATCACTCATTTCTTTTGTTTACAAAGTGCTTTCCTCATAAATCTCCAGGCAGTAATTAGTGCAGGAATTATCTCCATTTTATAGATAAGGAAACTGAGGGTAAAGGAGCCTAAGATCATACACCTGGGAAATGCAGGATCAGTACAGGAGAGAAGCAAATGAAATGCTCTGCTGTGAGTCTGGGAGGATGGGAGAGAGATCATTACCAACTGTGGTGATGAGGGAAGACTTCTTGGAGAAGGTAGCATTTGAGCAGGATGAGTAGAATGAGTTGGATTTCTACAGGTAGATGTGGTCACAAGCAGGAGGGCAACAAGGTCACATGGACATCAGGAGCCATGTGCAGCCCCACTAAGACAGAAAAGAGGATGGAGACAGGAAAGAAACATGGTCAGGGCTGGGAATCAGCATCAAAAAAACACAGATTGGAAATTGGAAAGGACTTCATAGATCATCTAGTCCAGTGATTCCCAAAGTGGGCGCCACCACCCCCTGGTGGGTGGTGCTGCAACAATCCAGGGAGGCGGTGATGGCCACAGGTGCATTTATCTTTCCTATTAATTGCTATTAAAATTTAAAAAATTATTTTCCAGGGGCACTAACTAATATTTTTTCTGGAAAGGGGGCGGTAGGCCAAAAAAGTTTGGGAACCACTGATCTAGTCCATTCTCCCATTTTACAGAGGAGGAAACTGAGGCTCATGGAAGTAGAATCATAGATTTAGAGCTGGAAAGGTCTTTCAAGGTCATCTAGTCCACCTTTACCTTTTTATAGGTAAAGAATGTGAGGTCCAGAGAGTTTGTTAGTTAAGTGGCAAAGATGGGATTTGAACTGAGATCCTTTGACTCCACATTCAGCAACCTCAAATATCAGAGAATCCCTCCCGCAGGACTGATTTCTTTCCAAGGCAAGCTAATTTCATAGGACAATGGATTTTAGAGCTAGGCGAGACCTTAGAGATAGGATGATGATGATAACTAGCATTTATATAGGGCTTTAAGGTTTGCAAAGTGTTTTACAGATATTATCTTGCTTGATCCTCACAACAGCCTTAGGAGGTAGTTGCTGTCGTTATCCCCATTTTACAGGTGAGAAAACTGAGGCTGAGAGGTTAAGCAGCTTGCCTAGGGTCACATAGTTAATAAGTCTCTGAGGCAGGATTTCCACTCAAGTCTTCCTAGATTGGAGTCCAGGGCTCTATTCACTACACCAGTTCTTAGCCTGGGATCCGTGGATACCCAAAAGGTCAGTAATCAATTCATTTGTTTATTATTTTATAGTAATATTAATATTAAGTATAATAATTAATATAGTAAAGATATAAATAAATTAATAATAAATTAATCAGATTTAAGTGACATCTTAAGTGGGTCTTTGAACTTGGATGTGAGAAAAAGTTGCATCTCCATTTTAATTATCTTCAACTGAAATTTAGCCTTTCCTTTAATTATTTAGAAACATGATTTGTGAAGAGGTCTATAGGCTTCACCAGGTTGACTTTATCAGCACCCTGCAGTTATGAAATTTAAACCTAGAGAAGGGACTTTCTCAAGGTAACACACAACTTAGCTAGTAACAGAGGTAGGATTTGAATCCAGGTCTTGGGACTCCAAATCTAGCTAGCTTGCTCTCTCCATTGCATCTTACTGTGTCTGCCCTGTACCTGTGGCACTCCCACAGTCATTTTGCAAGATGCCTTAAAACCTTCTAAGCAGGTCATTTAATCAGGATGCTTGGAGCTTCTGTGGTCCTTTGTCACCAGGTTCACTTTATTATACCACTCGCACTCTGCTGGCCTGCAGTGTCTTGCCTTTCCTAACCTCATTAAAGGCCAACATAATTAGCTTTGTTAAAGCATTACCACTGGGCAGCACTTGGCACACTTGGAATCTGAGTATGGGGCTGGAAGCAAGGGAGGAAGGGCTGACAGTATCATGAGAGCGTTCCAACAAGACTTGGGCTCAATAGTCAAACCTTTGGAAGGTCCCCCTGTGCCTCCTGGGAGAACAGAGGTATGGAAGGGACGGGCAATCACCAGCTGCTGTCACTGCTTGCAATAAGCAGATCTCCCTGTCATGCCCACCAAAGGGCCCCTCTGGGACATCTAGGTCTGGTGGGACCATCCCACGTGTTACTTTGGCATCCTCGTCATCAACAGACATCATTCCTGGGTTGCAGGTCACCCCGAATCCTCGCAGGCAACTTTTCTGTTTGTCCTAATAAAGATTGGCATTTATATAGAGTGTCTGACATGTATTGCCTGTCTAGCACAGTGGTTCCCAAACTTTTTTGGCCTACTGCCCCGTTTCCAGAAAAAACATTACTTAGCTCCCTGGAAATTAATTTTTTTTAAATTTTAATAGCAATTAATAGGAAAGATAAATGCACCTGTGGCCATTACCGCCTTCCTGGATCACTGCAGCACCCACCAGGGGGCAGTGGCACCCACTTTGGGAATCACTGGTCTAGATTCTCAGCACTCACATGAGAACCTGGGAACATAAATCCAGAGCGGGATAGAACCCCAGAGGTCATCTAATCTAATCTAATTTAATCTCAAGATGAAAAAACTGAGACCCGCTGAATTGAGATGATTTGCCCAAGGAAGGAGAGAAGGAAACAAGCAATTATTAATCACCTACTATGTGCTAAGCACTGTACTAAACACAATGATAAAAATAACAATGGCTAACAATATAGTGTTTACTATATGTCAGACACCGTGCCAAGCACTTTAAAAATAATAATAGCTTTTATTTATATGGTGCTTACTATGTGCCGAGCAATTTACAATTATTAGGTCATGTGATCTTCACAGCAGCCCTGCAAGTTAGGTGCTATTATTATTATCCCCATTTTCCAGATAAAGAAACTGAGATAGCAGAGGTTAAGTGATTTTTTTTTATTTTTAAAAATTTTCCATGGTTCCATGATTCATGTTTTCTCCCTCCCCTCATCCTCCCCCTCCCCCGGAATTGACAAGCAATTCCAGTAGGTAATACACACATATATGTTATCCCTCAAATCCATTTCCATATTATTCCTTTTTTAAAAGAGCAATTATTGGTTAAGTGATTTGCCTGGGGTCACACAGCTGATAAGTGCATGAGGCTAGGTTTGTTTTCTTGACTCCTGACTCCACGAATTTCCTAGCTGTTCAAGAACATAGACAGATCATAGAACTAAATCTGAAAGAGACCTCAGAGGCCAACCATCTATTTTATAGGTGAAAAACTGAGATCCAGAGAGGTTAAGTGATTAGCCCAAATTCTTGCAGTTAAAGGTAGGATTTGAACTCTAAATTTGGTCCTCTGACTGACCCAGGTAGGAAACAAGATCAGAAGTGCCTGTCATAGTTTACTATCTTGTATTTCACTATTTTAATTTAATTTCCTTTTTTTTTTTTTTGGTTTGAGATCTCTTCCACAAAATGATGCTATGGAAAAATGCTTTAAGTCATCGCACATATACAATCTGTATCAGATTGCTTACTGTCTCAGGGAGAGAGGTGGGTGGGGAGGGAGAGAGAGAAATCCAGAAGGAGGATGGGAAGGAAAGAGAGAATTTGGAACTCAAAATTATTTTTTCCCAAAAGTCTTTATTTTATTTTTTAATTCAAAGACATTTTATTTTCCTAATTACATGTAATAACAATTTTCAACCTAGGTTTTCCAAAATTATAAGATCCAAATTGTCTCCCTCTCAGAGATGGTAAGCAGTTTGATCTGGATTATACATGTATTACCATGCAAAATATATTTCCATACTGGTCACTGTTGTAAGAGAATACTCATATAAACCAAACCCCTCAAGGAAAACCATAAATAAACTACTGTGAAAGATAGTATGTATGCTATGATCTGCACTTGACTCCAATGAATCAAAAAAAATTTTTTTAATGTTAATTTTTTTACATGTAATCAGGGGAAGATAAAATATTTTTTAAAAGTTGATACAATTCTTAATATAATAAAATATAATTTGAGTTAATATAATTAATATAATTAAAAGTTAATATAATGATATAACAAAATTAAATTAGAGTGACTGACACATATTCAATTATAATTTTATTTTACATCACATTTAAATGTAATATCTTACAATATTCTTTATTTTACTGTTGAGGAAAATGAGGCTCAAAGACATAACAAGATTGGAGGATTCAGAACTGGAAGGGACCTTAAAGATTACCTGGTCCAATGTCCTTATTTTACAAAGTATAGAGTTATAAGATTCACACCAGAAGGAACTTAAGCAATCCAACCCAACAAATATTGATTGAGATAATCTAGTTCAGTGATTCCCAAAGTGGGCGCCACTGCCCCCTGGTGGGTGCTGCAGCGATCCAGGAGGGCAGTGATGGCCACAGGTGCATTTGGGGGCAGTGAATAACTATAAGGGGGTGGTGATAGTATGTGACAGGGAGTGCTAAGTAATATTTTTTCTGGAAAGGGGGCGGTAGGCCAAAAAAGTTTGGGAACCACTGCTCTATACCATTCCCCTCACTCCGCAGATAAGGAAACCGAGGCCCAAGATACATCAGGCATAAGTAAGTGAACCAGATTGCCATTCCAGGTCCATGGATTTCGAATCTTTCCATTACACCTGTAGAGGCTAAACCCAAATTCAGGTCATAG
Source organism: Gracilinanus agilis (assembly GCF_016433145.1). NCBI lineage: Eukaryota > Metazoa > Chordata > Mammalia > Didelphimorphia > Didelphidae > Gracilinanus > Gracilinanus agilis. Next base: position 168,636,545 of record NC_058133.1, read on the forward strand.
AATAATAAAATATTTGAGTTAGAAAAGGGATGGATTTTGTGTATTTTTGCAGATGAGGAAACTGAGGCTCAGGGAGATGAAATGACTCCCCAAGGTCCCAGCTATTAAGTGGCAGACTAGTATTTGAATCCTTAGAGCCACCTAGTTCTGAGTTCAGCTGCTCCCTCCATGGTCCCCTATCTCCATCATCATGGCGGGTGGCCACTGATGAGCCAAGACAGTGACAACTCTGGCATTTCCATCAACTCACTCCCAGTTCCTCACTTTGCAGTCCACCAGCCCACTGCAGCGCTTCTTGTAGGTCCCATCCCTGTCCAGAACCTCTTCTGTCGGCTCTCCAGAGTTGTCCGTTCGTTCTAGGTGGAGGGGGTTCTAATGGCAAGCGGCGCAGATTCCACCACCACACGATACACTTGGTCTTTGTGGTTCTGCGGAAGCCCTAACTGTGGTTTTTGTTCTCCGTTAGCTCTTTGTGATTGACAATGGCGCAGATGACTGGAGGATAGCCATGACCTACGAACGCATTCTCTACATCAGCCTGGAGATGTTGGTTTGTGCCATCCACCCAATCCCCGGTGAATATAAATTTTTTTGGACAGCCCGCCTAGCCTTCTCCTATGCTCCTTCCAGGGCTGAGGCTGATGTGGACATCATCCTTTCTATCCCCATGTTCCTCCGGCTCTACCTGATCGCCCGAGTTATGTTGCTGCATAGCAAGCTCTTTACGGACGCCTCCTCACGAAGTATTGGGGCACTGAACAAAATCAACTTCAACACGCGTTTTGTCATGAAGACCCTCATGACCATCTGCCCCGGGACAGTGCTCCTGGTCTTCAGCATCTCTCTGTGGATTATTGCCGCCTGGACCGTGCGAGTCTGTGAAAGGTAAGTCTGAGAACAAGGAGATTCCGCTTTCTGAGGTGGGGAAAGGGTAGAGCTTCTGTGATTTTTCCCTGGTGGAAAATGCACAGGATTCCTGGTGAGAGTCCAAGGTCTGGTGGTGACTAGCTATATGGCCTTTAGCAAGTCACATAATATCTCTAAGCCTCGGTTTTTTTCTCCTGTAAAATGGGGATAACAATACTAGCACTACCCACCTAGGCTAGGTTGCTGGGAGGAAAGTGCTTTGTAGCTTTAAAACATTATCAAAAGTAAGTCATTATTTTATGCTATTTCTGTGCTTCTAAGTCAATAACTTTGCTGTTTATTCTATATGATCTCTGGAAGCATGCACCTTTGCCTTTTCTTATATGGATCTGGTAAAGATGAAGTCATCCAAGGGGGCAGCTAGGTGACTCAGTGAGTTGAGAGATAGACTTAGAGAGGGGAGGTCCTGGGTTTTAAATCTGGCCTCAGACACTTCCTAGCTGTATGACCCTGGGCAAGTCACTTAACCCCCATTGCCTAGCCCTTGTCACTCTTCTGTCTTAGAATTGTAAAGGTGGAAAAATTAGTTTTGGTTGGACTGAATATTTTTTAAAAGGGTGGTCACCAGGAATTGAGTAAGTATCAATTCCAAATGATTTTTTAGCAATTTATTTATAAAATATAGGAGAGAGTGAAAGTAGAGAAATGAGAAGAGGGCAGAGTAAGAGATCTAGCTTAATGAACTAGATTATGTGTTCAAGCCCTGACTTTACTCCAGCAGGGCTCCAGAGACCCCAGCCGGAGAGCCTAAAAGTCAGTTAACAAGGGTTTTAGCCACGAGGGTTCCTCCTAATCAAGGGACCCCTCCAGAGGCTAGTACCTCCAGGGAAGCTAAGGCAGGGAGTCAGCCTTTTTTCACTCACCACGTGGTAGATCAAAGGGAGAAATTTAAGAACAATCTCACCAAGTCCAAGGTCTCAGGTCCAATAAGCAGATTCTTCACCAGCCTCCAACTAGAACTCCAAACTCCAAAGAATGAAGAAGTTGCCCCATGGGAAGTTGTAACTCCCTTTTAAAAGCGCTTCTTTTGCATCACTTCCTGTGCATTCCTCCCATTTTACGTGTACCAATCACAACAAAGGCTTTGCTTAGGGCTGACCAGGTGGCAGTCAGTCAATTCTGATTCATCACCTATTCTTGCACAGGTGGGTTACAAATCTCCCCGACTTGAGAATTAAGTGGGGTGTTTATGCTTTTGGTGGCTTTATCTAAAAATAGCCAGGGTAGGATTAATCCCATCTTCACAGAACCAATACTTGTATCAGTTCTAAGAAAGAAGGCAAGGTTTAAAAAAGAAAAGAAAAAATATTGCTGAGATTCTTCCATGGATTTGTGTTTTGTTAATAAAATTACATCCATACTCAAAATGAACTTTATGATATGGAATTTTGGCATCACTGTCCCCCTTAGGGGACTGGGCAATTAACTTTGAAGTCTCCCTTGCAGACTCCTGAGTAGTGATACAGGGAGACACTCAAGGGGAGTGAGAAGATGGCCGGCAAATAGTTGATGCTGAAAAAAAATTCTGGATCATTGATCATAGATGGCAAGTCAAGTCAACAAGCATTTATTTTGGACCTACTATGTACCAAGCAGAACTTTAGAGCTGAAAGGGTTCTTAGAGAAAGCATCAGGTCTAACCATTATTACTTTATTTCTGGGGAAAGAGAAGAGAATCAACTTGCCAAAACTAGTTAATGACAGAGCTGGGACTAGATCTCCAGTCTCCTGACTCACAGTTCAAAGTTTTGTCAATGATTCCACCTTCTCACCCTCAAGGCAAAGGAGTAGAAATAAGTCTCCTTGCTTCCACACCCCCTTCAGGTGTTCTTCTCTTCTTTTCTCCTTCAAAAGTGCCTTATGGCCATTCTAGCCTGTTCCAACTAGAGAAAAATATTTAGGAGCAAAGAGAGGAATATATGCTGGGATTGGCTCTATCTTGTATGACTAAAAGGGGTGGCCCTGTTAGCCAGTCTGATGACTGGTCATCAAAATTTAATATTTTACCAGATTACTGATGTTCTAAAAGTGATGTACCTGATCCATTCATCTATTTAATGGACATTCTAGTGCCTGTTGGGTACAGAGGGGGAGGCGTAAAGCTGAGATATGACATGGCCCCTGTGCTTCTGAGCTTGTGGCCTAGTTTTGGGTTTGGTTTGGGTTTTTTTTTTTTGTTTTTTTTTTGTTTTTTTTTTTTTTTTTTTGCAGAATGGGGAGTTGGGTAGGTGAGGACCTGGTAGACCCAGATAACTAGGATACACAGTATTCTATAATAAGTGCATCCGAGACATATAAAAAAGACAAGACAAAAGGGACTCAGTAGCAGTAGCTCCAACAAGTGAAGTTTTTCTGCCCTGACTCATATTGCCATTTATTTTTAAAATTCTGATTCATTTAGAGACTTGTTTCTGCCAGGCCACTGGACTGGGGTCCCCATGGTTAGACTAAAATGGCATCTTCTGTTGTCGCTGGACAGCTCCCTGGGGATGGGAGTTGTACATTCTCGACAGGGATTGGAGGTTTGGGAAATACTGAACCTTCGTGAAGAGCAACTCGGCATGTACCAATCCCAGCGACTCAGGCTCAGGATGGTATTTAGCAACTGGCAACTGGCATAACAACATATGCTTCAAGTGGGATGACATTCAGCAAGGTTTTCTTTATGTCCTCCCATAAAAGCAGATGCTGCCCAAATGTGAAAAGCATTTAGGGCCACCCAAAGCCATTAGGGTTGTTGTGTTTGACTTCAGGCAAGGAGGTAGCATGGCAAAAGAAAAGGGCATGGATGGAGAGACAGGAGGACCTGGGCTCAAATCCCAGCTTTGCTACTCATTAGCCACATGACTCTGGGCAAATCATTTAACCTCTCTGGGCCTTATTTTCTCTTCATCTGTAAAATGGAGAGATCGGACTAGAGGAAATCTAAAATTTCTCCTCCCTCTAGATTCCTACATAGAACAAAAGAAAATCCCAACTGCCCCCTCCCACTCCAACTTCCCTCCAACCAAGGTTAAACTTTGTTATGCTTTATCTGTTTTACTTTGTTTATCTGACTCAACAAGACCTAGAGCTTGAGCAATATTGTTGTTCATTTGTCTCTGACTCTTGATGACTCCATTTGAGGTTTTCTTGGCAGAGTTCCTGGAGCAGTTTGACATTTCTTTCTCCAGCTCATTTACAGGTGAGGAAACCGAGGCCAGTAGGGTTTGAACTCAGGAAGAGGAGTCTTCTTGACTACAGGTTCTGCATTCTAGCTATTGTGCAGCTGCTACTAAGCAATATTACCCCAAGTGTTTTCCTTCTAATGAACTTCATCTTTTTGTTTATTTATGAAATTTAAGAGCTAAAAGAAATCTTAGGGCATCATCTTATTAAGTCCCACCATTTTACAAAAGAGGAAACAGATACCTAGAGAGTTCGAGTGACTTGTCTGAGCCAGTTTAGAAGTTGACCTGGGCCTTAAACCTTGAGGTTTGGCTCCCATCTTGCTTCTTATCCTGCTCCTGGTCCATTACTCTGTTTTATCATGTCACGCTGTCAAAAACAGATTTTTGTCAAACACAGGTAACTTGACATTTTCCTTGCCAAATGGAATTATTTTGATGTATATTGACATGAGGTCTTTGAAAGGCCCTTGATTTTTTCCTTTAAAAAATATTTATATGCTACATTAAAATTCCCAGGTATCTCCCTCCCTCCTTCCCCTTCCCACACTAGAGAAGGCATCACCTGACAGAAAGATATAGTATATATAAAACTATGTATTATTTGCTTCCATTTAGCACTTCTTTCTGAGGTGGACACATCCAAGGTATTAAAACAATAGTTCTGTTTCTGCATGTGATGTCCTTTTGGTTCTTCTAATTTCACTCTTTATAATTTCATGTTGGTCATTTCATGTTTTTAAAAAATTAACCTGCCTATCATTTCTTTTGGTGTAGTAGTATTCCATCAAAATCATACGCCTCAACTAAGCAGATCAGAACAGACATCTGACAAACAGGTATAAAAGATTCGAGTAACCATATGTTCAACAAAAGTAAATATTAAAGTTTTGGGGATAAGAAGTCACTCTTTGATAAAAATTGTTGGGAAAACTGGAAAGCGGTCTGACCAAAACCAGCTATAGACCAGTATCTAGTACAATTTACTAAGATAAGATCAAAACATGGTGTAGGCATAAGCAAATTAGAAGAACAAGAAATATATAACCTATCAGATTTATGGATAAGAGAAGAGTTTATGAATAAACAAGAGATAAAAAGCATTATGAGATATAAAATGGATAATGTTGAATACATTAAAAAGGTTTTATGGAAATAAAACTAACATAGCCAAGATTAGAAGGAAACAGAAAACTGGGAAAAATTTTATAGACAGTTTCTTGGATAGAGATCTCAAATCTAAAATATAGAGAGAATTTTGTCAAATTTATAAGCCATTCCCCAATTGATAAATGTTCAAAAGATATGAACAGACAGTTTTTGAATGAAGGAATCAACATATATATATATATATATATATATATATATATACACACACATATGTATAACAGTATAAAAATGTTTTTGTTTTTTTGTACCCTAACTTAGATAGGGCTAATCTGATTCTTTGGCAGATAGATAAGAGACAGCATAACTAGTCTACACCAAACTTGGGGTCAGAGGACCTGGCTTTGAGTCTTTACTTGGATACTTCCTAGCTATGTGACCTTAGATAAGTCACTTTAACTCTCTGAGACCCAATTTCCTCATCTGTAAAAATGTGGATATCAGTTCTTGCCCTACCACTCTCACAGAGTGGTTGTGAGGAAAGCAAATTTATAAATGTCATATAACTATAATTCATGATTCAAATCAAAGTCTGAAGCATGGAAGGCCAAGATGAGATTCAGAGGATAAACAGAAACTTATATTTCTTTTCTCAGAGGTAATTATATATTTTTAATGAGCCTTCTACTTAGTTGTAGGAAATTAAAGTGTTGACTGAGCCTTGATCCCTGGTGTGAAACTGAATACAATTCAAATATTCTTGTGGGAATGCAAATACATTTTCATTTACTAATGCTATAATCAAGGGGCAAAAGACATTTCCTAAAGAGACTGACAATTGCCTTTAGGAAGAGGAGTATATACTTAAACAGGATGCACAAACTGGCTTATTGTCTTCCATGCTGCAACATTAGCCAGTGTTTGGTCCCTAGCTGTATACATACAACTTGGAAGTTGCTATGGAAATGTTCCTTTAACTAGAGGCATTTTGAAAGGCATTTCCCATTTCTTGTATTGTAAGTTGTGTTTTCCACTTTTTCTGCTTCCATGGAAGAAGAGAGGGATTTAGGAATTTCACCAAAATAGTCACTGAGCAAAACAGAGCCCTCCTCATCCAAGGGAGTGATAACAACAACAGCCTTGTTTGTGCTGGACCCCAGCTAGACATTACGTCATAGACTCTGAGACCTGACAATTGTGGGATTCGGCACTCTCTGGGACACCCTTGGTGATATGTCAGCCTCCCACAGGTCCTCATCCATCCACGAAGGCTTCCAATGAAACACTTTCAATGATGAAGGAACAGAGTAGGCTGGATTGGATCGTTTCCCCCCATTGTCCTGATTCCTAACTACAACAGATTGGGGAAATCAGATTTCCTGTCATGTACTTGATACTGGAACCTGCCAGCAAACACTGGTAGATTCATCTTTCTGTGCATAACTGTGTGGCCATTTGGGGATCCTGCTGGTGACTTTCCTCAGGGCATCATCTAGCCGCAATCCTGCCTTTTGTACTCTACCCTCCTTGTGAACGGCCCTTTTAGATTTGTTCACTCTCCCAGTTGCCTTAATTTAATCCTCTCTGCTTGGTGGAAGGAACGCCTTCCTTTCCTTGTGATGAACCAGCCAACTTTGTACAAGCAGCATGTAGGCATGTACTGGGGGGCTTTTAGCAGAGCTAACTGTGGACATTTCAACGCCTAAAAATGCTTCCATACATCAGGAGATCTCTTATTTCTTCCAGGTGGCTACTTTCTCCACCGATGCGGGTCACAGCCCCTCCTTGCTTTAGTAGTCTATTTACATGAATTGCCCTTTACAGAAAAATGGATCTCCTGGACGCCCACTTGCCAGTGCCAGACCTCTCTGAACTTATCTAGAATGGTCTTCAGACAGTCATTGCATGATCTTCTAATGGGCCCAGAACTCGCAGACCCTCAGAACCAAAAGGAAACTTTGATGTCATGTAGGTTAACATGGACATGAACAAGATTCAGACAATCAAGCCATCAGAAAGCATTTATTAAGCTCCTGCTGTGTGCCAGGCACTGTGCTAGACAAAAATGAAATGGTCCCTGTTGTCAAGAAATTCTCATTGTATGAGGGGTGGTAGGTGGGGGGAACACTATGTGTACATGTGTGTATACACACACACACAAATACACATATACCTATATCCATGTTTTAAATATGCACATATGTGTTCATTCATGTGTGTGTGTATATAGCACCTCCTTCCTCATTCCCTAAGGGACAGCTCCCCACTTTTTATGTATACATATATACATGCATACATATATATATATATATACATTTTTTTTTAGTGTGTGTATATAAGTGCCTCAACCTCCATGGGCTAGATAGTTACCTAAGATATAGCCTCCTGCCTTTTTCTCTATACATACATCCCCATACATATATAGTTTGCATGTAGATGTATAAAGAGATATGTGTACATGCATGTATACATATGTAGCACCATCATTCCTGTGGATTAGATTGTTACCTAAGAGACATCCACTCATCCCTGCATGCACACACATCTCTGTGCTCACAGGCAGATTGAAGTTGCAATTTGGGCATGCAATCTCAAAAACATTTGCCAATGCTGCACTAGACCTAACTGTTAAGATTTTCCTGATACCAAGCCTAAATTTGTCTTCCTATAATTCCTGCCCATTGCTCCAATTTAATTCCAGTCAGTTCCACAAACACTTATTAAGAGTCTCCTATGTGTAAGACACTAAGTACCAGGAATCCAAAGGCAAAAATGAAATGCCATTTCTTATCCACTGAAATCCTTGGGTTCAATTCCCCATCATCAGGCTCTCAGGAAACTCATTATCTTGCATCATCTTTGGCACTCACACCTCATCAGTACCCTCAGTAGCTTCTGACCCTCTGATTGAAGAGCTAGAAGGTATTACAAAGAACTCTACCCAAAGCCTCCATTTGCAGTGGGCTCACAGTCCAAAAATTCCCCCCCACCACCACCAACTGCACTCCCTAGATTCCACTCCACCATTATTTTAATTTTTAACTTTTAATTTTTTAAATTTTTTCCTTCTGTCTTAGTTTCAGTTCTAAGACAGAAGAATGGTAAAGGCTAGGCAATCCCAATTAAGTAACTTGCCCAGGGAAAACCTGAGATCATATCTGGTCTTAGATATTTACTAGTTATGTGACCTTGGAAAAGTCACTTAACAGTTGCAGGAACTGAGGCAGACGACACTTAAAATGGAGATTATATAGCACCTACTTCCCAAGATTATTATGAGGATCAAATGAAATAACATTTACAAGTTCTTAGCATAGATTTAGACAAACAGCAGGTGTTTAATAAATAGTTGCTTCCTTCCTTACTTCACTCCCCTCTCTGGCTGACTCTAAAAATACAGTTTTCAGTAACTTGTTTTGAAAAGACCCTCCAATCCCTTCACTTCCTAGAGAAGTGAATATTTTCCCCTTTTCCTTCTCTTTTAAGAACTTGTACTCATCCCTTGGACAAGCATCCCTCACCATCCCACATTTTGAAAATTTGTCCTATCTACAGGACAGCAAGGTTGCACAGTGGATTAGCCCTGGAGTCAGGAAGACCTGAGTTCAAATTTGGTCTCAGAAGCTTAATAGCTATCTGACCCCGGATAAGTAACTTAACCTTGCTTGCCTCAGTTTCCTGATCTGTAAAATGAACTTGAGAAGGAAATGGCAAAGTGCCCTAGTATCTTTGCCAAGAAAACCCCAAAAGAGGTTCACAAAGAGTCAGACATAACTAGTCAACTTAGCACCAGCACTTGTCCCCTGGACATGCATCCCTCACCATCTTGCATTTTAAAAGAAACAAATCCCTAACTAGTAACTTTTTAGTCTTTGTAAGCCTAGACTCTTTGAGTGTGACATGGCACTTATTGCACCAAGTCCTAGAATACAATGGAGATTTCTAAATAAGATCCATAATCAATCAAAAGGAGTTTTCCCTAACCATCTACATAGGAAAAACCAAATGGATGAAGAATGCCCATTGTCTATACAGTAATATGCAGTTGAACAGATAACACATAGAGCTGGTCCATCCACGCTTCACTCCCTTACCTATCCTTTAATGCTCTTTTGTCTTAGAACTGATACTAAGACAGAAGGCAAAGGTTTAAAGTGGAAGGAAGGAAGGGTCCCAATGGACTAAAATGCTACAGGAGAATTTAGGCCACAACAGATGAATGATGCTCAAGAATGAAATTCTTTAAAAAAAAGATTGAAAAATAAAAACTCTTACCTTCCATCTTAGAATTGATACTAAGTATGGGTTCCAAGGCAGAAGAGCAATAAGAGCTAGGCAATTGGGATGAAGTAACTTGCCCAGGGGCACACAGCAAGGAAGTGTCTGAGGCCAGATTTGAACTCAAGCCTTTCTGACTCCAGGCCTGACTCTCAATCCACTGAGCTATATAGCTGCTCCCATCCACACATCTGACAGACATGTATGATGAACTAGACCCAGAGTTGAACAGAAAGAAAAGAGAAGGCCAAAGTGCCCTTGGGAAAGTGTAGTGTCTTGTAATGGTCTCAAGCTTCTTACTGAAACAAAGGGCTATCTTTTTAACAGTGGTGTTCTTTCACTGAGGCTGTTTGGCTCCCATCAAACAAAAAGCACTTATTAAGGACCTACTATGTGCGGGCACTGTGCTAAGTGATGGGAATACAAAGACAAAAAAAAAGGAAATAGTCACTGCTTTCAAGGAGCTTACATTTGAATGGTGGAGATGTTTTTCAGTCGTGTCTAGCTCTTCATGAACCTATGGACCATAGCACAACAGGTTCTTCTGTCTTTCACTATCTCTCAAAGTCCATCCAAGCTCATGTTCATTGTTTCCATGGCACTATCTATCCATCTCATTCTCTGCCTTCCCCTTCTCTTTTTGCCTTCAGACTTTCCCTACCTCAGAATATATATTTGATTGATCCATGAAGAATATACAACACATATACAGATCATATAACAAGGGGCGGTAGAAATGGCATCTGTTTTATATAGAAGGACCTGATTTCCTTTTAAGAGAACAGAGAAGCTATCCATAGGATTTGTTTGGTTCAAGGGATTAGGGCTCATCTTTGGTTTGGCCTCCTTGCCAAAAGAGGCAAAAAGGACTCAGTCTTTGGAAAGATGGTACCCAGAGACTTAGCAGAATTCCTGCTGTCCTTTGGGGCCATCTTTCTGACTCAGTGTTGATGTTACCATATTGAATACAGAGTCAGATATGATTTACCAAATAGGAGTTATCACCTCCTAAGTTAAAACTAGGAGCAAAGGAGAGTATGGGAGGGGGGAAGGAGAGAGAAAAAAGAGAGGGATCAGTCTGAATGGATGGGCCCCAAGGATTCTTTTAAGCTTCTTCTTTCATGAATGTCATTTGCCTAACAATAATTGGCTTGGTTTACAGCATCTTCAGGGATAATGTGCTAATGGAAAGCCTGTTGATTTAAGAGAAGGTTCATTCCTATGGGAATGTGTCTTCATACTAGAGTGACCAGCAGGGGCAATCCCTTAAGCAGCAGTAGAATGCTGATGTATTGTAAAATAATTTTGCAGCTATAAGCTTTAAGATTTCTCTGGATAAAAATGGGTCATAAATAGTCAATCTGATAACCATCACTGTGGTTTAATTAGAGAATTCTCCTCCAGCTGTTTCTTTAGCAGGCTTCCTAAGCTAAAATATTAATACTTGGATACTTAGTGTCAGGGTCCTGCGACTTCTCCCACAAGGGCTCCCAGGAGAATAGGGAAGGTCTTGGAAAGTAATTTCAAGGACACAGATGCCACCGACCCTGGAGCACAGGCCATCCCCCAGCCCTTTGTGGTCCTTTGAGCTGAAGACCTCAGACTTGTCCCAGCACAGATCCATGCAAGACTCCCCTCTGAGCATATACAACACATGGGGATATGAATAGAAACATATATACACAACAAAACCTGCAAGTAACTAATACATTCCACTTTCCCTCCCCACTCATCCCCAGTTACACTGTTCCACCATCTAATTCTATCTTCTCAGAGACAGAGAGAGGGAGGGAGAGAGGAAGAAGGAGGAAGAAAGAGAGAGGTAGAGGGGAGGGAGGGAGGAAGAGACAAGGAAAGAGAAAGAAAGAGGAAAGAGAGAGAGAGAGGCAGAGACAGAGACAGAGACCGGGAAAGAGAGGTGTAAGAGAGGCAGATAGAGACAGAGAGAGAGGAAAAGAGAAAAAGAAAGATGTAAGAGAATGAGACAAAGACAGAGAGAGAGAGGAAGAGACAGTGAAAGAGAAGTGTAAGAGAGTGAGACAGATAGACAGACAGAGACAGAGAGAGGAAAAGAGAGAAAGAGAGGTATAAGAGAGTGAGACAGGCAGATAGAGACGTAGAGAGAGGAAGAGACAGGGAAAAAGGTGTAAGAGAGTGAGACAAAGAGAAAGAGAGAGAGGTGGGGTGAGGAAGAGAAA
>NC_058133.1:168662696-168684264 GCF_016433145.1 Gracilinanus agilis
GCTTTCCTGAAATGCCCCAAAGGAGGCAAGGAACCCCTTGCCGCACACGCGGCCCCCTTCTCCTCTCCCGAGCAGTCACGGGGCTCTGGTGAAGCCACAGGAGACTCCTCCTAATTGGGGAATCACCAGGTGGAGCTCACGAAAGCTCCAGCAGCTCTGGGAGGACCCTGCTGGGAGGCTTCCAGCTGAGCCTGGTATTGCTTCATCTCATTCCCCGTGGATGTAGCGGCAGGAGGGAGGGTTTTTCCATTCACAGGCTAAAGTGCCCGTAAGATAGGACACTCAGCTGCTCCAGGAGACCTAATGCAGCCCACCAGGTTAATGCATCAATACAACAGCAGGTGAGGCAGTAAGCTATTAAGCAAAGTACCCTGGGCTGGAAATAAAGCCTACAATCCAGTCTGGGCCCTGCCACTTCCTAACCACCGTGATTTGGGTCAAGTTAGTCCCCTGCTATGGGCCTCAGACTCTTCATTTATAACACTGAAGGACTGAACTAGAACGACCTCTGAGGGAGCCTGCCCTGGGCCACAGAGCTAATAAGTGTCTGAGGTAGGAGATGAACTGAGGGCTCTATCCACTGTGCTACCTAGCTGTCTAGGGAGCCAGAAAACAATTTACTGTTCTAAATCTGCCTTTTACTCCTGGGTGGCCAGGATGCACAATGGATAGACTACTAAGCTGGGAAGTTCAAATCCTGTCTCAGACATTTACTAGCTATGTGACCATGGACAAGTAGCTTGCCTCCGTTTTATCATCTGTAAGGGCTAGGCAGTGGGGGTTAAGTCACTTGCCCAGGGTCACCCAGCTAGGAAGTATCTGAGTTTAGATTTGAACTCAGGACATCCCATCTCTAGGCCTGGCTCTCAATCCACTGAGCCACCCAGCTGCCCCCATAAGTGACTTTTAAGATCCCTTCCAGCTCCAAGTCCAATGACATATCTGAAAGTCTCTATCTCTTTAAAGATCTTCTTGTTACAGCTAGTCAGGACAGCAGCATAAAGGCTGGATTGGGTCACCTCCCATAAAGGAATCCAAGAAAATTCCCATGATTCTAAGGCCACTGGACAAAGTAGCCTGGGGAAGCCAATCAACCATGGGCCTGGAAGAGCATGAGGCATTCAGTTAACCCCTCACCTAGGGCCCTGCCTGCAGGACAGGACGGCCTCAGAAAGGGAAATATACTGGCAAATTCTCCAGATTCTGTTGAAAATCTCCTTGGCGCTACCATTGCAGGGTTCAGTATAAGGCAAATCCCATGAGTCTAGTTGATGGTAGTCCCTTGGAGAAAAAAGTCTGTGAGAAGGAGGGCTCCTCAGCTCTCCCACCAATGCCTAAAAGGCTTGTGGGAGAGTTGGGAGCATCCAAGGAAGCTTTTAAAACAATCCCACTTGGTCACCCAGAGGGGAGGCTAAGACAGCAACCTCCAGGTGGGGAATCTCTCCTTCATAATGCTCTTCCTACTCCAGCAAGCCCTTCCATTAGAGCAACAAAAAACAGGGATCCAGGCCTCCAGGGTCATCTCCCCCCACAGCAGAATCTCTTCAATCTGCCCCTGGGGGAAAGAAGACAAGAGGCAGAAAGAGAAGAAGGAGGGGTGATGGAAACCTTTTGGCCCAAGTCTCTGAGACCCGAGTTCTAGCATTTTCCTTTCCTTCTGTCCATTTTCACAAGTCATAGTGTCCCAGTTCTATGTATTTATGAGTTCCTCCCAGAAGAAATCATTTCTTGGGGGAAAAAAAGTATGATGCATTCACTTTCACCTTAGCCATCTTTTTTCCCATTGGTGAGCTAATTGTCCACTTCAAGCCAAGCTTCCTTCTCAGGCTTTCCTGTAGGCTGGGAAGTGAGGGGTGAGTTTGTGATATTCCATAGTATACTTCTTAATTGTCTTACTTGCTCCTTTAAATAAGCTCCTTCTCTTTTCTATGCTTCCTCTACAAGATCCAAGGCCCCACTTAGGCTAACCTTTTAGGGTCTTCCCTAGGGAGATCATAGACTCACTGGACCTCCAAGGTCATCTAATTTAGCCCACTCATTTGAAAAATGAAGAAGCTGGGGGCAGCCGGGTGGTTCGGTGGATTGAGAGCCAGGCCTAGAGACAGGAGGTCCTGAGTTCAAATCTGGCCTCAGACACTTCCCAACTGTGTGACCCTGGGCAAGTCACTTAACCCCCATTGCCTAGCCCTTACGGCTCTTCTGCCTTGGAGCCAATACACAGTATTGACTCCAAGACAGAAGGTAAGAGTTTAAAAAAAAATAAAGAAGTTGAAGCCTGGGGTGGGGGGTTGAGGTCACTGTTCAAGGTCACACAGATATAGGAATTATCAGGGCTGACAGGGCTCCATAAAGAAAAATGGATGAAGAAACTACATATATATATATATATATATATATATATATATATATATTCTTTTTTTCCTTCTAAAATCCTTACCTTTGGTCTTAGAATCAATACTGTATATCCGTGCCAAGACAAGAGTGGGAAGGGCTAGGCAATGGAGGTTAAGTGACTTGCCCAGGATCACATAACTAGGAAGTATCAGATTTGAACCCAGGGCTTCCCATATCTAGGTGTAGCTCTTGGTCTACTGACAGCTACCTAGCTACCCCCCCCCAACTGATATATATTTATATATTTTTTAATTTAAAAATTACATTTTTTCCAAATTATATGTAGATACAATTTAAAATCATCTTCTTCTGATATTTTGCAATTCACATTCTTTCCCTCTGCCCCTCCCCTTCCCCCTGTCTGAGACGGCAGGGAATATGATACAGGTTACACATATGCTATCATGCACTATGTATTTCCGTGTCCATCATGTTGTGAAAGAAGACACATATTGCTTATATTAGAAAAAACTCATGAGGGAAATGAAATGAAAACTAGTCTATTTCCATCTGCATTTAGAGTCCATCAAACTGGGCATATTTAGACAAGAGAAGAGAAGATTCTGTGGAAACATGACATATTTGAAAGCTGTCACTTGAAGGAAGGAATAGATTTATTCTGACTGACCCCTAAGGGTAAAACCAGAAGTGATCAATCAGCAAACATTTAAGTGTCTATAATATGTCAGCTAGGTGGCACAGTGGCAAGAGCACTGGGCCTGGAGGCAAGAAAGACCTTAGTTCAAATCTTGCCTTAGATACTTACTAGCTATGTGACACTGGACAAGTCACTTAGCCCTGTTTGCCTCAGTTTCCTCATCTGTAAAATAAGCTCAAGAAGGAACTGACAAACCACTCCAGTATCTTTGCCAAGAAAACCCCAAATGGGGTCACGAAGAGTTGAGCATGCCTAAAAAATGACTAAACAATAGCAACAGCACGTCGAGCATTGTGGTAGGCACTGAAGACACAAATGCAATAAACAGTATGTTATAATGGGCATTCTTTTGGTGTATGGGTAGAACTAGATGACTGCTGTGTTTCTGTGGCAGGGGTTAAGTGACTTGCCCAAGATCGCACAGCTAAGAAGTATCCAAGGTCAATTTCTGGAATGCCGTGAAATTATTGTGATTAGGAAGCCATTCTCCAAATCCAAATGTTCATCATCACTATCTTCCTCTTTTTTTTAAACCCTTACCTTCCATTTCAGAATTGATAATAGATATTAGTTAAGTGACTGGCCCAGAGTCACACAGCTAGGTTGTAGCTAAGCCCAGATTTGAACTCAGGTCCTTCCATCTCCAATCCTGGCTTTCTATCCACTGAACTCCCTAGTTGCTCCTACTATATCTCTCTTTAAAAAAAAGCATCAAGCTTCTTTACCACCAACTAGGGTAGGAGAGAGAGAAGCAAGGCAAGAGAGGGAAAGGAGGATGGACAATCCATAGACAAAATGGAGACAAGTGGAGAGAGCCAAGATAGACTTATACGAAGCCAGAGAAACTCCTTTCTGTTCTGGGTGAATATAAGAGGGCAGGACACTGGTAGGTCTTGTTCCTCCCATATATTCCACAGATCTTGATATGGATGAAGACCTTAGATAATACTTGTTCAAAGGATCATAGGAGTGAGCCCTAGAAGAAACCTTAGAGAATGTTTGCCTATTTTGTTTGTCTATTATTTCTCAAATGAGAAAATCCAGGTCCAGAGAAGCTAACTCACTTGCCCAGTGTCACACAGGTGTCAAGTTAAATGGCATGGATTCAAATTCAGGTCTTTTAACCCAGCTTCAACAGATGATATAAGCCTGAGCACTTCCAAGCCCCAAGAGAGCAGAACATTACTGGCTCCCTCTTACCCTTGAACTCTGGCTGATTGAGAGAATAAAGTCGTTTTCAAACAGTGGAATCTGTTTGTAAATGAGAAAGCAGTATCATGTCTACACTTCTTCCCCTTCCTTTTCCCTACTTCTGCCTCTTCTTCCACGTTTTCTTTCTCACATTGGCTAGAACCTGGGATATATAAATAAGATGAATAGGAGATAAGACTTGGAAAGAAACATTGATATTGAATAATGGCAGCAAGGCTAATTGTATTGGATTTGGAGTCAGAGGACCTGGGTTCCAATTCTGATGCTGCCATTTGTTACCTGAGAGAGTGACCATTCCGGGGTCGTCTTCTATCTTGAGCAACTAGGTGGTATAGTGGATAGGATGTAGAACTTAAAAGTAGAGAAGACTTGAGTTCTAATCCTGCCTCAGATACTTCCTTGCTGTGTGACTCCAGGCAAGTTATTTGATTTCTCTATGCCTCTATAAAATGGGGATAATAATAGCATCAACCTCATAGGGTTATTGTGAATTCCAAATGAATTTTCATATGTAAAGCACTTTGCAAACCTTAAAGTGCTATATAAATGCTATTAATAAGTGAGAGGACTAGACTAGTTGATCTCTAAGATTCCTGCCAGCTCTAAATCTATGATCCTGTAGTTTCACAAATTCACAATTCAGTGCTCTTCCTACTACACCGTGCTGCGTATTGACTAAGAAGAATTAAGAGAGGACATAGAAAGCAGGAGAAATTTGCAGAGATTCAAGAAAACAGAAGGCAAAGAGAAGGAAAAAGAAGAAGAAAAGGGCACCCAGAGAGGAAATGAAGGAAAAGAGAAAATAGAAGTTCAAAGAGATGAAAAAGAAGGAAAAAGGAAAGTATTAAGCATAAAGGAAGGCTTTAAAAAGAAAGTATAAAGGGGAAGAAAAGGGAGAGGAGGAAGGAAATAAGAGAGAGAAACCACAAATGGAAAATAAGAGAGGAGGGAGGAAGAGAGAGACAGAGAGAAAGAAAGACGGACAGAGAGAGGAAGGGAAGGAGGAGAGAGAGAGAGAGAGAGAGAGAGAGAGAGAGAGAGAGAGAGAGAGAGAGAGAGAATATGCCAAAGAAAAGAAAAGGAGGGTAAGTGTCATTGAACTACAATGCAAGGCACTCTAGGCCTCTAGAATATTTATATTAGTCTATCTTTTTCTCTGTCAGGACTTCAAAATATCTGTTCTTTTAGCAATGTGGGCATTCCCCTCACCAGCAAAGACTGCAACTCCTAAATATCTTAGGAGATAGCTTTCATGAATTGCTGAAGCCAAAAAAAAGTGGGGGGGGGGGAGGGTGGAATATCAGTCTTTGGTAGCCAGTCTTCAGGGAATGAGTCTCTGCCATTCTGGGTATGATAGTTTCGATGAGAATTCTAACAGCTTCCCAGAGAAGAGCATTGGTGGGAATAAAATGGTGATGTGTGGGTATGTGACATGTTTAGCATTTTAAAAACCATGTCATCTTTGCTTCTCTGATCATCTCAATCACATAATCAGGTTTTTTGGAATGAGGCAAGAGTGCCTTATTTGTTCTTGCCACAATGTACTGCCATCATTGACCAAAGGGAGGTCAGAAGAACCTGACCTTCCATTGACCCAAAGCTTTCCTCTCTATTAACAATAGACGTGGTAGAGATTCATAAAGGGCTGAGGAAAAAAAAGAAGAAGAAGAAACTGTGAGGAAATATGTTCCTTTTCGACATGTTGATTTTCTCCACGTCCAAGCATTTTATTAGGATTTCCAGATCAGGAAATATGGCAACAGTAGGGGAGGGAAGAAGAAAAGGAAACATTACAAATGGAGACACTGGTTCGGAAGGTCTTGCCTGATGAGCCAGCTGCTGTTGTTTGCTTTAATAACTCCATGAAGACGTTGACAGTAACCTGTCTTGGAGGGAGGGGTAGACCGCAGTAGCCACAGCAGCTGAATCCCATCAAAGGGAGAGAACATGGACATAAAACTCTCTGCTGGCATTTTGTGCTTACTCGAGACACTAAGAAGCCCCAGAAAGAAGAGTGAAGCACAATATTTAGCCGTAGCCTCCTATGGTCCTTAGAGGGTACCTCTTTCATGCACGTCTGACCACACAGAGGCATCATTGCCGCAGTCCTTGAAGGCCCTGAAGGTGACTTCCATGGAAGTCCTGACACAAACAAGGGCACACGCACACACACACACACACACACACATCCCCAATAATCATGGGAAGAAAATAATTGACTTCAAGGCAAGTTGCAACACGTTTATCTTCTCCCAAAGAGGATGACTCTGCTTTGTTTTTCCCTTTTGGAAAAAGAATGTGACAACCTGCAATGCTGCTACTGTCAGTTCTTGGTGCTGGAAATAAAGGACTAGCTAAAGACTTGCTTTGGAAAGATCCAAGGCTGTTACCTCGAATCACCTGGGAGAGGAAAACATTCTGATTTTCCCCTGAACTCCAGAGCCATCTTGGAAAGACCCCGCAAGGCAGCCATAAGTCTGATCCAGCTCAGGGATTTTCTCTCTGTATACATCTTTCTATGAATATTCATTTACTTATGAAGCCTCCAAAGCCATTTACGTTCTATTTTCAGGAAGGTCTTTGTTGGGGAAATTGTATTTTTAAGAGAAGAAAGAACTTCATAAAAAAACTGGAGTGAATTCACCAATCAAGAGAATAAGCAGCTGGGGGGGACCATTCCTTCTATGTGCCGTTCTTTCCCAACTGACTTTGAATGTCAACAGCCATCATT
Organism: Gracilinanus agilis; assembly: GCF_016433145.1. NCBI lineage: Eukaryota > Metazoa > Chordata > Mammalia > Didelphimorphia > Didelphidae > Gracilinanus > Gracilinanus agilis. The sequence goes on from NC_058133.1 coordinate 168,669,692, forward strand.
CTTTCCTCCCACTCTCATGATCCAAAGGATTTCTCAAATATTCCTCAATTAAGCCTTCTGCTACCTTTAAGAAGTGCAGATTTCACCCCATTCTCTGTATAAAGCTGGAGTCAGGTGCCTGGGTACAGTGATTTGCACTTCTGGGGCATAAATAAATGCTAAGCTGAATTGAATGGAAGACCTCCTTGCCAGTCGGAGGAGGCAGGAAGGAGAACAGAACATGGGGAGTTGATGTCATTTTCTCCTCTTTGAACAACTGTCAGGCTTTCCTAATGTGTCCTGGAGAACATCCAGTTCCCTATGGACTTGGAGACATTCATCTTACTGGTAGTGATTAAGCAGGTATTAAATGTCCAGGTGGTCCCCCAATTTGTAGCACCTGACTTACAAATGACCCAAGCTTCGAGCTGGCCAACTTCCCCTGCTCCCTACAAAAAGACCCATTGCCTCTGACGGGAAAGACGATGGATTCGAAAGTAAAAGCAAGGCAAAAGTTGTGAAAAGCAGGGATGGCTTTAAGGGGACCAAATGACTTCCAGGGGGTGAATTTCTAAGCAAAGTTGGCCTGCTCATGTGGTAGCCTTTCTGCCCCCCCCCAAGATAATCACCCTCCAATTGGCCTGAATCTTTTCACTTCCCTTTGTTGTATTTCCCAAAAGTCACTAATGACAAATTTATTTGGAATAATGCTCAAATATTTCTGAAAGGACTAACAAGCTATTCGCTAGTCACTGACAACTGAGTAAGAATTAATCCAATCAGATTGCTTTCTTCTTAATACATCTGAGACTAGGGGGAGAGCTGGGTAGCTCAGTGGAAGGAAAGGGTATTACAACAGACACACACACACACACACACACACACACACACACACAGCTGAGACTAGCTGCAAGGAATGCTCATTTTCATTTAGGGGAACGGGGTGTGGATACATAATTTTGGAATGGGGTTCTGCAGGGACAGAGGTGGGGAGGATTTAAGAAAGCAGGATATTAGGATTAAGAACCCAGAAGGAAGAAAGGCAAGGCAGCTGTCCAGGAAGATGCAGCAGTCCAGGTCCATACAGCTGTTGGCAATCACTTAGGACTCCCTTCCTCCATAAAAAAATGCAAAGACACTGAAGATCGTGGTATTACTGGTTACGATCTAGCATGGGAGATACAGTCTTTGGGTGTTTTCCTGACAGTGTTGAGCAGTTGTTGAATAAGCAAAGAAAAAGGCTATGGGAATGAGAGTGTGTAACAGTGAAATTGAGGAACTGGTTACAGAAAAATGATGAATAATGCCCAGTTACTTGGGACTAGAAGACTAGTCAAGAAATATTTTGTGAAGCACCTACTATGTGCAAGGCAATGTGCTAAGGACTGGAGTTACAAAGAAAAGCAAAAAAAAAAAAATAGTTCCTGCTCTCAAGGCGCTCAGTTTCTCATAATGGGGGAAATGATATACATGTTATGGGCAACCAAGTAGTTGGACAAGAAGTACTTGGGAGGTTTGTTCTCAGGTTTTTGGGAGCACAGGAAGACCAGCAATGGGGGCTGGCAGAGGATGGCACAGTCTGATGGTACTTTGAACCCTGAGGCCATGCGTCAACTAGAATGCGGTCTAGTTCCCTTCCATAGAATGATGGCCAAACGAATTCTACAGAATAAAGAGACTGTGATGACAAGTCCTCTTGACTGATAAGATAGCTGATTGACACAAGTCCAAGCTCTCAGTAGGCTCTACACAAGGGAAGGAAAAAAAGAGCTAGGGGTAGAGGTGGGGAGAGGAGAAGGAAACAATGCATCCAGAGTCTGGATGTGAATAGAATTGGTAGCAAATGGAAGGTTCTTGTGGGCATATGTGAGAGGGTCCTGATCACTTGATCATGCCACTGTCCTATCTGGGCATTGGTGCCTTGAGAGAAAGTATGAGAGCTTGGAAGAGGAGCACAGGAAGGAAGATGGATAGGTGCCTAAAATTCTGGTTATTTAAAATGTGGCTTCAGGACTTCCTATTTGTTGGCATTCATATTCAGAGCCAAAACCAGGATGGGGCATTACCCCCAGAAATGGATGTTTAAGGATGTGCTTCCTCCCCTGGGGATGTATTTCATTTCTGTTTCTGGAACCTTTTTATGCCTCTCCCAGATCACATAAGTATGGAGCTTGGAGGTGGGGAAAGTGAGCCCAGAGAAAAGACAAAGGAGCAGTGGTGTAGGCCAGCAGATGTCAGAGAAGACTAGCAACCCTTTCTCCCCATCAGATTTGACCCATGGTTGGACTTTCCCCCAAACTCTCATCTGGTCATAGGCTGAAATCTCTAAGGCATCTCCCTTAATTTACCCTAGGAAATGGGATTCTCCGCTATGGTCAAGTTTACACTATTGCCACTGTTTTCTCTTATATCCAAATTCTGGGCCTACTGCCTTATTTTCCTGACCTTCCAACAACACCACCATCCTTTGCCTTTTTTTCAGGAGCTCAGAAATGTGTCATTCACAAATATAGAATCTGATCGAGCTCTCTCTCATGATTGCTCCCAAAACCAATATCACTGTATGGGTAGGCACCAGGAAATAGATCCTGCAAATGGTGTTGAGTCAATTCTAAGGTGGAACTTGCTAGCCTCCTACATCTGCCCTGGTAACCTCTCTTTCCACATTCTTCCAAATAGAAGCGTACACACAAATTGCAGACACTCCTGCAGGCTCTCCCTATCATAACCAGTCTTTTTTCTTCTCCCTTTATTAGTTGGATTCAGTGGTGTATACTACTGAATCACCATGTCTACTGTGCATCCTTCAGGCTAGTCTCTACCACCAGACCTATCTGATCATTAGAATCAAAAAAGAATCTTGGAACAGCTAGGTGGCTCAGTGGATAAAGAGCCAGGCCTGGAGTCAGGAAGACCTGAATTCAAATTTGACCTCTGATACTTCCTAGCTGTGTGACCCCGGGTAGGTTACTGTATCCCAATGCCTAGCCCTTACTACTCTTCTGCCTTGAACCAATTCCTAGTATGGATTCTAAGATAGCAGATAAGGAGAGAGAGAGAGAGAGAGAGAGAAAGAATATCTCAATGCTTCTTATGCCAGTGAAAATTGTGGACAGTTGGATCTTGGCCTAGCCTTTGGGGCATGCCTTTCAACTTGGGCATTCTCTATATTTTATAAAAGGAAATGAAATTCTTTTCACCCTTTTTCTTCATCTTTCTTCCTGGGCCCATGAATCCCTGCTCAAAAATTCAGGCTAGTACTATTAATACTATAGTCAGTTACGTTATGACTTAAATAGTCTTTTGTGAGCTAGACTGGGAGCATAATCACCATTTGTGACATTGTTCCTATGGAAAAGGCATTCCAAGTCCCAAACCATTGACTTATAGATGAACTTTTGAAAGATGACCCATTTATAAGTTGGAGATGGCCAGAAAATGTACTTTGGAATTGATTTATGCTGGTAACCCCAGAATTTCAGACTTTCTTCTTCTAATCCCATCTTAATTTCCTTCTTTGGCAGCTAACCAACTTTGACAGTTATGGGCCAAGGAAGCATATGGAGAATGGTTGAGAAAAGCTGCTATTTCTCTGCTCAACAGTCTTCCATCCTTTGTTCTCCCTTGTGACAGGTCATTGCAATCAGTGACCCAATCAACAAATATATATCAAGTGCCTATTTGAGAAGGGGAATGAAGAAATAGAAAAAGCAAAAAAGCAAATGAACATTTATCAAATGCTCTCTTATATGCCAGGTACTGGACTAGATACTAGGGATACAAAAAAATAATCCCTGCCCTCAATGAGCATATGTTCTGTCAGTTGACCAACAAGTCCTAAAGTAATAAACCAACAATAATAAACAATAAAGTTTATTATAAAATAGTAATAAACAATAAAGTAATAAAACCAACAAGTAATAAGTGCTTACTATATGCCAGGAACAATGCTAACTGCTGAAGATATAAAGAAAGGTTAAGAACACAGTCTCCACCCTCAAGGCACTTGCTTCCCAATGTGCAAAGCAACATGCAAAAAAATCCACAATCAAATCATGTACAGTATAAATAGAAAGTAATTTCAAAGGAAAGATACTAGTAGTGGTAAATGGGAGCATGGGAAAAGGCCTCTTGGGGAAGGGGTGATCCATTCAATTCAATAAACACTTATTAAGTACCTTCTATGTCCCAGGCACCATGCTAAGTGCCGGGGATACAAATATGAAAAAGAAAAGTAATTCCTGCCCTTAAGGTGCTTATAATGAATGGAAGAAGACAACACACAAAAGGAAGCTGGAAGGGGGTGAGGTGAAAGGAGGTACCTGGCATGGTGCATCTTGTGTTGTGGAGTTTCACCCAAGCAGTTGACCAAAGTTCACCTTGAATGAGCTGCAAAATCCAGATCCAGCTATCTATAATGGAAAGCTTTGGGTGGAGTTTAGACCTCTGCTTTCCATCCCTTCAATCAGAGCAGAGATGAGGTTGATTAAGTTGGAAGGTGCTGAGTATCCAAGATTGAGTTAAACAGGATGATGGTCAAGGGAAACATATATCACAGGAGTGTATACAATGTGGGCTGAGGGTCTGATACATCCCAGGAGAGCATTCCCATTGGCCCTTTCCCTGGAAAGGGAACTGGTTGCATAAGAACAAACACATACAAAAGTAATATAGCTAAAATTAGAAGGAAAAACAGGAATCTAAAAAAAAATTTTACACCAGATTTCTCTAATAAAGGCCTCATTTCTCAAATATAATAGGAGCTAAGCCAAATTTATAAAAATAAGAGCCATTCCCCAGTTGATAAATGATTAAAAAATGTTAATAGGCAGTTTTCAAAAGAAGAAATCAAAACTATCATCACATAAAAAATGCTCTAGAGTACTACTGATTAGAGAAATTAAAATTGAAACAACTCTGAAATATCACCTTATACCTACTAGATTTACTAACATGATAGAAAAGGAAAATTTTAGTTCCAAATTCTCTTTCACTCCTTTTTTCTCCCCTTCTTTCAGAAGGCAAGCAATTTGATATTAATTATACATATGAAGTCATGCAAAACATGGTTCCATATTAGCCGTGTTGTGAAAGCAAACACAAAAACAGCAATAAAAATAAAGTGAAAAAGAAGAAATCAAAGCTATCAAGTCACATGAAAAATGCTTTAGAGGGGATGTGGAAAAATTGCTGGTAGTAAACTAGTCTAACCATTTTAGAGGATAATTTAGAACTTCGCCTAAAGAGTTATAAAGCTGTGCATACCCTTTACAGCAATACTGCAAATAGGTCTGTATTCCAAAGAGATCAAAGAAAAGAAAAAAGGATACATTTGTGCAAAAAAATATTTATAGCAGCTCTTTTTGTGGTGGCAAAGAATTGGAAATTGAAGGGATGCCCATCAATTGGGGAATGGCTGAACAAGTTGTGATAGATGGATGAATGTGATGGAATGCTATTGTGCTACAAGAAGTGATGAGCAAGATGGTTTCAGAAAAACCGGGGAAGACTTATATGAACTGATGCAAATTAAAGTAAGTAGAACCAGGAGAGCATTGTGCAAAATAACAGTAATATTGGTATTTCTTTAAACCTTTTCCTACTAAGTACTAAGTATTGCTTCTAAAGCAGAAGAGTGGTAAGGGATAGGCAATTGAACTTAACTGACTTGCCCAGGGTCACATAGCTAAAAAGTATCTGAGGCCAAATTAGTAACAACAATATTGTAAAGATGATCAACCCTGAAAGATTTCGCTACTCTGATCAAAATAACAACCCAAGACAACTCTGAAGGACCCATGATAAAAGATTCTTGCTACTTCCAAGGAAAAAACTGATGAAGTATGAATTCAGAGTGAAGCATACTTCTTTTCACTTTCTTTATTTTTTGCTTTATTTTATTTGTGTTTGCTTTCACAACATGACTAATATGGAAACATGTTTTGCCTGACTTCACATGTATAATTGATATCAAATTGTTTGTCTTCTCAAAAGAAGGGGAAGGTAGGAGAGGGAAAGAGAATTTGGAACTCAAAATTTTTTAAAGTCAAGGTTGAAACAATGTTTTCCATGTAATTGTGAAATATTTAACAAAAAAAAGAATAGCGAGGATATACATTCCTTGAAAGGGACAATAAGAATACTTCCCTAGAGTGTGCCAACCCATGCTCTTGGTATACCTATGTTCTGTACACATAAGTAAGTAATTATTGGCCTCAGTTTCCTCATTTGTAAAAGGAGCTGGAGAAGGAAATGGCAAACTAATATCTTTGCCAAGAAAACTCCAAATGGGGTCATGAAGAGTCAGATATGACTGAAACAATTGAACAACAACATAAAGAGATAAGAAGTCCTAGCACAGAAGCTTAGGGAGTACCCATAGCTAGTAGATATGACATCATTAAAGATCTCACAAAGGATATTGAGATGGAGTGTTCGGAGAAGTAGGAGAAGAACCAGGAAAAAACATTATAGAGTGGATCCAAGTGGACATTGTCTGGTGTCAAATGCTTCAGAGAGCTCAAGAAATATCAGGATTGACAAAAATCCATTATATATGTCAATTAAGGAATCATTTGTGGTACAGACAATAAATATTAGAGTTGCTTAGAGGAAGGATATTCCCCTTAAACCCAGCAGAAAATATTTTTCCATTTTATCTTTGCATACATCGCATGGGAAACCACAGGGGATAGAGCACTGAGCCTGGAGGCAGAAAGTCTCATCTTCCTGAGTTCAAATCTGGCCTCAGATACTTACTAGCTATATGACCCAGGGCAAGTCACTTAACCCCGTTTGCCTTAGTTTCCTCTAAGTAAAATGAGTTGGAAAAGGAATGGCAAACCATCCTAGTATCTTTGCCAGAAAAATCCCAAATGGGGTCACAAAGAGTCAGACACAACTGAAAAAATGACAAAACAACATACTAGCCCAGTGCTGTGTTGGGCGTATACCAGATGCTTAATACATTCTTGGTAAACTGAGTGGTTATTTCATGTGTGTAAGTTTCTCTTTCTCCTCCTAGATTGCAAACTCCTGATGGGCAGAGGCCATGTCTTCAATAGGTACTTAATCTTCACTTGCTCAAATGGACTAGAGACTGGAGAGGTGGGTCTAGGGAGAAGTACCTACCAGTGATCAGTGAGTATAATAGCAAAGGAGTAAGGGCCTCAGGACCCCTAGATAGAAGAGACTTGACAACCCTTTTTATATTACCATGAATTGTAATGTAAACAGTGACTCCTTGGAGAAGGCCCCAAATGACTGTGTTTTTTCAATATACTTCCTGTTTTTAATCTATCTCAATTTTTTGGGAAAGGCCTCAGGATTTGATCTCGGTCTTTGAAGGATGAGTAGGATGTAAATGGTTGGAGAGAAAGTGAACAACATTCCAGGAGCTAAAAGCACCAGATCAAAGCTGTGGAAGGGGAAAACATCTAGGTCATTTAGAGAGTCAGCCAACATGGTGAGCGGCATTTGTCTCTGATCATTACTGAAGAGTAATTTTCTGTTCTTACAATCTTCTAACAAAGTAAAATAATTCTGGGCCAGCCATCCCAAAATAAGATAGGTCAGAGCCCCTAAATTAGTGAGATCGGCGTGAGAAGTTTGTCAAAGAAACAAGTTCTTAAAAGCCTTTGAGAAAGGATGAGGGGCGGGGAGTGGAGGCGGCAGTCATTCCATTTCAACTCATTTCCTGTCAACCTGTTGCTGTATTAGATCACAGCTACTGTCAAGATGCTAGACTCTTTGGAAGGGGACAGACTGATTCCAAACCAAGCTGAGGGATTTGGCAGCAACTTTGACAGAAGTTTGCCTGCAGAAAAGGAACAACTGGTTGCCTTGATTTGCTACCCTAAATGAGTAAAGCAGACCTGACTCACTTAGTAGAGCCATTTGGGTGCCTAGAATGAAGGGTACAAACGATTGCCCTTCAGGACAAGCAGCCTGAAAAACACCCTGAAGGAACTTAAAAAAATTTTTATAACATTTAATTTTTCCTCCAGTTACATGTAAAGACAGTCTTTAACATTTAAAAAAATTTTGTATTCCAATTTCTCTCCCCCCTTCCCTCCTTTCTCCCCTCCCTGAGATAGTAAGCAATCTGACATAGATTTTTACTTGTGCAATCATATAAAACATTTCTACATATTCATCATTTTGTGGAAGAAAACTTAAACAAAAGAAAACTTAAAACAAAACAAAAAATGAAATATAATATGTTTTGGTCTGCATTCAGATTCCAAGAGTTCTTCCTCTGGAGACAGATGGCATTTTTTATCATGGGTCCTTGAGGATTGTCTTGGATCACTGTATTACTGAGAATAGCAAAGTCATTCACAGCTGTTCCTCATATGATATTGATGTCACTGTGTGCAGTGTTCTCCTGGTTCTGCTCACTTTACTCTGCATCAGTTCATATAAGTCTCTCTAGGTTTTTTTTAATCATCCCACTCATTATTTCTTATAGCACAATAGTATTCCATTACAATCATATAACACGACTTGCCAAACCAACTTTTCAAAGATAGATTCAATTTAGCAGAGAGAGACGGAGACTCTTGGACCATGGAAGCCATTTAGAGCAGTGCTGCAAAGAGCCTAACCATGGAGGTGCACCGAGGTGAGGTGAAAAGGCATGAGGAGAGAGAAGGAAAAGAAGCCTTGTATCTATTTTAACTAATTATTCTTCCTCCCTAGCTAGTTCAATCATTTCTTTGCTGCTGAAGGAGTTCAATTGCTGCCAGTGCTCTCTAAATTTTGATACCCCAAGGCAAAGTCCCAGTTGTGCTATCCTAGTTATAACTTTGCTTCTTTAGAATATATGAGAAGGTAATGAGATCAGAGGACCTCTTAGAGTTTGGCAGACCTGTCAGAGATTTGTCCTTTTGATATTATCGGCACTCTAAAAATAATACTTCTCCCAAATGGCAAATAATATATTTCAGATTTTCTCTTCCATGGCAGAAAAGGATTATACCATGAATTGAATTTCTAGAAAGTCTACAAAAGACTCAATAATCTTCTCTAGCTCTACTTCTCTATACCTCCATAAGTATGATTGGGAGTTTTAGCTAGTATATGAAAGAACTCAAGAGGAAGCAAAGGAGATTACAGAAACCCAGAGAAGGAACTTTATAAGTCATTTAGTCCAAGCAACATCCGATACTCAGGGATGGGGAGAATTCTCTGCTCTCTTTATTAAGAAGTTTCCCTTATATTGAGCTGAAATCAGCTCTACTGATCTACTTATCCAACTCTAAGCTCCAGTGTTGTATTGCCAACTGCTTTTTGGCTATCTCAAAGTAGATGTTCCATAGACATCTTAAACCCAGCATGTCTAAAACTAAGTTCATTATTACCTCCCCTGAACCAACCCCTCTTCTAATTTCCCAATTGCTTTTTTTTTTTAAGATACCACCATCATTCCAGTTTTATTGTTTTGCAATCGTTTCAGTCATGCCTGATTCTTTGTGACCCTTTTTGGGATTTTCTTGGCAAAGATACTGGAGTGATTTGCCATTTTCTTCCCCAGCTCATTTTACAGATTAGGAAACTGAGGTAAACAGTTAAATGACTTGCCCAGGAACACAGCTAATACATTTCTGAGGCAGGATTTGAATTCAGATTTTCCTGACTCTGGGCCAGGTGCTCTATCCACTGCCCCACCTGGCTGCCCCATCATACCCCTCACCCGCTCAAAATCTTTGGCGTCATCCTTGACTCCTTACCCTCACCATCCTCTCTCTTCCCATCCAATCAATTGGCAAGTCCTGTCACTTCTCACCTTCATGACATCTTTCATATATACCTCCTTCTCTCATATGACACTACCACTACCTTGATACAAGCCTTTATCATTTCTACTGCAATAGTCTTCTGGTTGGTTGACCTGCTGCAAGTCTCTCTCCACTCCAGCCTGTCCTCTACTCAGCTGTCAAACTGATCTTCCCCAAACCCAGATCTTTCCATGTCACCATGACAGTGACTCCAGAGGTTCCCTCTCACCTCCAAGACTAGATATAAAAACCTCTGCTTGACTTTCAAAGTCCCTCATAACCTGCAGCCCCGATACATTTTCAGTCTTCTTACATCTTTTTGGTTTTTGTTTGCTCAGTCATTCAGTTGTGTTCCTTCCTGACCCCATGGACCATAGCATGCCAATACGGGGTTTTGTTGGTAAAGATACCAAAGTGGTTTGCCATTCCTTCTCCAATGGATCAAGGCAAACGGAGGTGAAGTGACTCGCTCAGGGTCACACAGTTAGTAAAGTGTCTGAGGTTGGATTTAAACTCAGGACTTTCTGACTTTAGCCCTGGTGCTCTATCCGCTGAGCCATCTAGCTACCTCACTGCCTCTTACATATTACTCTCTTCAATATATTTTGTGGCCCAACACCTAGCACATAGTTCCTGGTACTTAGCAAGTACATGTGTATCAACTGATTTATTATGCAGCCATAAGTGTACTTAAGTTGTAAGTACTGAAATGAGAAAGCAGGAGCTCAAAGATAAGATCAAGGACATCTTATCAGCCTCCATATACTCTACAGTTCAGTGACTTGGGCCTCCTTGCTGTTTGTTCCCCACACAAGACACATCGCATGACGCTGTGCATTTTCTCTGACTGTCTTCCATGCCTACAATGCTTTCCCTCCTCTTTGCTGCTGCCTGGTCCTCCTCTAAATCTCACCTTCTAGAAGAAGTCTTTCTTTCCCAATCTTTCTTGATCTTAGTACTTTCTTCAGTTGGTAATCGCCAGTTTATTAAGTCTATATCTTGTTTGTGCACAGTCATCTATGTGTCATCTCTCCAATCAGTCTGTGTGCTCTTAGAGAGCAGGATTGATTTTTTGCCTTTTTCTCTGTTCTCAACCCTTAACAAAGTGTTTGATACTCAGCAGGAGGAGTGTATGGAGTGTGCAGGGAAGACTGACACCTCTGCTGTGAGGGCTCATGGAGCCTTTTTCAGGGCTGCTCATCCAACTTTGGGGTCTACCTTTCACCCAGCTCTCGCTTGTGGCTCCAAGAAGCTGTAGCATAGGCAGCAGCCACATCTCCCATAGCAGACAGACTAAACCAGGTTGAGGGTTCCCGACGGGCCTCAAAAGGCAGTGTCTGCCCCAAGCAAGTGACAATTTCCCCTAGCAGAATAAGTAGATGAGAACAATTCATTCCAATGGCCATTAAGGTGGCTAAAGCAGGTTCACTGCAGAGTGCTCTGTTAGGTCAGATACTGAAGGCACCAAGTGCATCCATTGCATCCTAAGCCATCACCAGTCATTTTGACTTTCCTCCCAAGCCCTACTACTATCTTTTTTTTTAACCCTTACCTTCCACCTTTGAATCAATACTGTGTATTGGTTCCAAGGCAGAAGAATGGTAAGGGCTAGGCAATGGGGGTTAAATGACTCGCCCAAGATCACACAGCTAGGAAGTGTCTGATGCCAGATTTGAATCCAGGACCTCTCATCTCTGGGCCTGACTCTCAATCCACTGAGCCACCCAGCTGCCCTCCTCAAACCCTGCCATCTTGACAGTTTTCTCTCTCACCTTTCCCTACTCAAGTCTTCTGCCTCGATCAAGGTTTGTCAACCTCCAGCTAGCTTGTCAAACCCTGTTTTGGTACCTTTCCACACTGGAATTAGATTCTGGAACTGAGACATTAGTGACACCAGTTAGTGAGTCTACGAACATTTATAATGTGATCAATGTGTTCCATACAGTGTGCTAAGCAGTGGAATAGAAAGATCAGCCCTCAAGCCTCGTCTATCTTGATTGGGAAACAACATGAAAATCGGTACGCGCATAAATATACTATATACTGAGGAGACAGACCCTAATCTCAGAGGGAAGGCACCAGCAGCCGGGTCTGGGGAACAAGGCCTGGGAAAGGGGCATCTTAGTGGAGACTGAAGAAGGGCAGAGATTCTAAGAGATGGTGGTCAGGAGGGAAATCATTCCAAGCATGGTGGATACCAATATAACGGGAGCCCCGTCCTGGGGGCATGGGATGGGAGATTTTTTAATCAATCCACAAGGATACTTGGGGAACGTGCTTCTAGAAGTCTATGGTAACCATAGAATGAAGAGGCCTACCCTTCTGCTTCAGAGTAAGTACAGTAATGGACTTGGAGTCAGGAGTTCCAATCCTGTTGCTATTGTTTAGTCATTTTGGGACATGTCTGACTCTTTGTGGCCCCTTTTGGGGTTTTCTTGGCAAAGATACTAGAGTGCTTTGCCATTTGCTTCTCCAGCTCATTTTTTTTAATCCTCATTTTCTGTCTTAGTATCAGTATCCTAAGACAGAAGAGTGGCAAGGGCTAGGCAATCAGAGTTGAGTGACTTGCCTAGGATCTTGCCTAGGAGTATACAACTGGGAAGTGTCTTTGGCTAGATTTGAACCCAGGTCTTCCAGCTCCAGATCCGGTGCTCTATCCACTATGTTATCTAGCTGCTCCTCTCCGGCTCATTTTACAGATGAAGAAACTGAGATAAATAGAATTTAGTGACTTGATCCATGTCATAGAGCTAGAATGTATCTGAGGTCAGATTTAAACTCAAGTCTTCCTGACTCCAGGCTTGGGGCTCTATCTACTGTGCCACCTCGCTGCCTCTGTCCTAGACATTTACTCGCTTTGTTACCTCTTAGGAAGCCACTTAACCTCTCACACATTCAGTTTCTTCATCTGCAAAATGGGAATAATATCACCTATTTCTCAGAGTCCTTCTGAGTATCAACTGAGATAACATACAGGAAGAGTTTTGCAAACCTTAAAATAATGCATAAATGCTGGCCATTCATATTATTAGCTAATATTATTCTGTAACTCTTCTTGTCTGTTTATTGTATAGTAAAGAAAGCCTTTTGGTTGCCTACTTAGCCAGAACTGACGGTATACTTAAAAGTTCCCAGCAACAAAATTTGTTCTCCTTCCTTTCTGTACTAGAGCTACAAAGACTGTTGGAAAGGGGTGGGGAGGCAGAGGGAAGAAGGGAGAAGGAGCATGCCTTTACCAACCAATAAAGAGATAGGAAATAGCCATGGAGTTCCTGAGCATTCTCTGAAATGGGGAGCTGGGCCCCTCCATTCCATATTGTCCCATGGAAATAAGCAGATTAAATGTCCATATGGGTCATCTGGTCATACTTCCAGGACTGAAGTCCCATTGACTGATTCCTTCCCACTTTTATTCTAAGTATATGTCTCATTGCTCCCATGTGTTTAGGGACCTCCCACCAAGATTAGTGGAAGTGTGTGATGATGTGGAACCAGTGTGTGTGTGTGTGTGTGTGTGTGTGTGTGTGTGTGTGTGTGTGACTACTACAATCTGTAGGGTTGAAGAATTTTCCTTTTCTCAGCCCTAGAGCAAGTGTGGGGTGACTAAAGCTCCTTCCTTAGTTCTTATGATAGAGTCTAAAGCAGTGGTTCCCAAACTTTTTTGGCCTACTGCCCCCTTTCCAGAAAAAATATTACTTAGTTCCCTGGAAATTAATTTTTTTAAATTTTAATAGCAATTAATAGGAAAGATAAATGCACCTGTGGCCATCACTGCCTCCCTGGATTGCTGCAGCACCCACCAGGGGGCGGTGGTGCCCACTTTGTGAATCACTGGTCTAGACCTTTGAATTCTCCCCAGAGGGGAAGATATGGTTGATTTCAGAGATATAGGGAAGTATTCAGAAACACCCTCTTTTGGTCACTAATGGGACACTTTGGGTAACTCCAGTAGTCAGGAAGACTCCATTTTTCTGATTCTGCCCAGCTAGTCTAATCAAATTTCCCAATACATTGGAAACAGAGTGAGAATTTTGATCATTATCACTAGTTCCACCCCGCCAGGGCCAGTTAGTTTCATGTAAAGAAGCAAAGAATCAAATATTTTATTCAGAGCATGAAGGAGAAGCAAAACAAAACTGGGAGCAAGGCCAGATGGGGTTCTTGAAACAATCCAGTCTCTCCTTGAAGAATTGTGGTCAGAATAGGTGAGAGGCAGAAGGGGGTAGGATTCTATCACGAGCATCTATTCTCTGTAACAACCTTATTTCAAATTCTAGCCTCACTATTCCCAATTCCCTAAGATTCAGGGAGAGTGAAGCAGTAAGCTGGGTTTCCTCCCTCTCCCAGTCATAGAAATTTCTCTTTTATAATTCAGATCTCTACCGGGAGAGCAGAGGGAGGGTGTCTTAGGAGTGAACCCTTCATCTTCCACCATTCTATTTAGTAATCCCAACCCTGGGATACCTTCTTTTCCTCAATCTGATCCAGTCCAGTGTACATGTATTAAGCACCTACCATGTACAAGACAACGGTATGGTTGAATAGATAGAAAGCCAACCTCTGAACTGCAGAGACTTGGGTTCAAATCCCACTTTGTGTGACATTTTGGATGTCACTTTACCTCTCAGTTTCTCTGGCAGTGCTTTAAGGCTATAAATTACAGAAAAGATGTTCACCTACATTGACCCTTCCTTCCTTCCTTCCTTCCTTCCTTCCTTCCTTCCTTCCTTCCTTTCTTCCTTTCTTCCTTTCTTCCTTTCTTTCTCTTTCTTTCTTTCTTTCTTTCTCTTTCTTCCTTTCTTCCTTTCTTTCTTT
>NC_058133.1:168684315-168703520 GCF_016433145.1 Gracilinanus agilis
CTTCCTTCCTTCCTTCCTTCCTTCCTTCCTTCCTTCCTTCCTTCCTTCCTTCCTTCCTTTCTTTCTTTCTTTCTTTCTTTCTTTCTTTCTTTCTTTCTTTCTTTCTTTCTTTCTTTCTTTCTTTCTTTCTTTCTTTCTTTCTTCCTTTCTTCCTTTCTTTCTCTATTTCTCTCTTTTTCTACTTTAGCTTCCATTCTAGAATCAATACTGTGACTGATTCCAAGGCAGAAGAGGGGTAAGGTCTAGGCAGTGGGAGGATTAAGTGACTTGCCCAGAATCATCCAGGTAGGAATTGTATGAGGTCTAATTTGAACCCAAGACCTCTATCTCTGGTTTTGGTTCTCAATCCACTGAATTACCTAGAGTTGCCTGAGGGAATTTCTTCACAGGAGGGCTTTATACCAGTAGAATCACAGTCTAGTCCAAAATGTGCAAGGCAATGTACTAAGTAGGTACCAGGGCCATGAAGTCAAAAATGAAAAGTATTTCTGCCCTTAAAAAGCTTACTGTCTCCTGGAAGAATCTAAAATGTCAGTAGATAAGGGTGTGGCACATGTAAGCACTGGATCTGTGATTTTATTTCCATAGGGAACTCTCAGGTGAGAAAACTCCTATCAATGTAGATCAGTCCTTCTTTGCCACTTTTGCCTTAGTTGCCTAGAATATTGAGAGGATATGTGACTTATCCAAAGTTACAGCTAGTATGTGTCAAAGGCAAGATTAGAACACAGGAGATAGAGAGCTGAACATTGAAGGAAGCTAAGGATTCCAAGAAATAGGAGTGAGGAAGGAGTAATTTCTAGGTGACCTCAAAAAAACACACACACACTCTCTCTCTCTCTGTACACCATACTCTTCCAAAACTACTCAAGGGGTAGCTAGGTGGCACTGTGGATAGAACACCAGGCCTGGAGTCAGGAGGACTTAGGTTCAAATCTTGCCTCAGACACTTCCTAGCTGTGTGACCCTGGGCAAGTCACTTAATACTCATCACCTAGCCCTTACTGTTCTTCTGTTCTAGAGCTAATGCTAAGAAAGTAAAGATTTTTTTAAACCTATTTAAGATTGACATCCTCCAGAAAGTCTTGGCCTTGCTGGAGCCAGACAATTCTCTTATTCTCAGTCCATAGTATATACAGAAAGCACTCTATTCATTTGGACTTGTTTATGCATTATTTGGTTTTTCCTTGGCATCATCATCAAATTGTCTCCCATCTCCTGTATCTCATCTGTCACCAGGGTTTGTTAGTATTTCCTCTGTAAAATCACGCCAGCTCTCTCCTTCCTTTTGAGCCTCCCAGGTCATGCCCACCTAACCCCATGTCTGGATTATAACAATAATCTCCTGAGAAGTTAACCTGTCCCTGGCCTTTCCTCCTTTCAATCTATTCTAACCCTTGGCAGATGAATCTTTCTAAAACCCTGCTTTTCTAATAACTTCTCTAGTTATGAACTCTGTGAGGGAAGCAATGCTGGCATTATTATCTTCGTTTTGCACATGAAGAAGCCATGGTGAAGTGATTTGCCTAAGGTCACCCAGCTGGAAATGAGCGCAGGCATTCAGGGCAGGTCTCCTGAG
Organism: Gracilinanus agilis; assembly: GCF_016433145.1. Taxonomy (NCBI): domain Eukaryota; kingdom Metazoa; phylum Chordata; class Mammalia; order Didelphimorphia; family Didelphidae; genus Gracilinanus; species Gracilinanus agilis. Next base: position 168,685,895 of record NC_058133.1, read on the forward strand.
GCCAATACCAGTACCCTTTCTGCTCTAGTGCAGTGCTTCTACTTGGAAACTGGCAGTGGCTCCCCACTGTCTCTCTAATCAAATTCAGACTCATCATTCTGGTGTTCTCTAATATGGCTCCCATCTCCTCTAGTCACCATCTTGGTGTTGTCCCACTCTCCGTGACCTTATTTGGCAATTTTCTTGGCAGAGATAATGGACTAGTTTGCCATTTCCTTCTCCAGTTCATTGTACAAATGAGGAAACCAGGCAAATGGGATTAAGTGACTTGCTCAGGGTCACATACCTAGTAAGTGTCTGAGGCCAGATTTGAACTCAAGAAGATGAATCTTCCTGACTTCAGGCCTGATGCACTATCCACTGTACCACCTAGCTGCGATTATCTTCTGTTATATGATAATACATAGCATCGAATACAGATAAGATCTCTTCCCCACTCCCCCCCCCAAGAAATAGATTTACTTGGAATTCCTTCCTCCTACCCCATTTTTCCATGTAGTCAATTCTTTCAAACCTTATCTCAGCTCTCATCTTTTCTAGAGAGCCTTCCATCCCTCGTACTACTGGCACATGAGGTCCTCTCTTCTTCTTGATCTTCTATAATACTTATTCTGAATACTTTTCATTTTAAAAATGGAATAAAAGTCTTCCTTCTCTTCTCTGATTCCTTTCATGTATAAGTTGTGTTCCTACAATGAGAAGGTAAGGTTCTTAAGTAGAGGAAACCAGACCAGACTTCTTTTGTATCCGTCAGAGTGTCAGGAAGCATTGGGTACCAAGTACTCAACACATTCTTGGTAAATTGAGTGATTGTTACTTGCATGAGAGTTGTCCTTCCAGAAAGACTGCAAATTCTTAGTGGGCAAAGGCTATGTCTTGTGTACTTTTTCTGATGAACCCATGACCATGATTTTCTAAAAGTAATAACAAGGGGGCAGCTGGGTAGCTCAGTGGTTTGAGAGCCAGGCCTAGAGACAAGAGGTCCCAGGTTCAAATCTGGCCTCAGACCCTTCCCAGCTGTGTGACCCTGAGCAAGTCACTTGACCCCCATTGCCTAGCCTTACCACTCTTCTGCCTTGGAGCCAATACACAGTATTGACTCCAAGATGGAAGGTAAGGGTTTAAAAATAAAAATAAAAACAAAAATAAAAATAAAAATAAAAGTAACAACAATTGACAGTTGGCTAAAAAGACATGCAATACCTAACGTGGTGCATTTTGTTCAACATATTACTTTGATTTCTTTCACTTTTGTTTTTGTAGATTGGATAGAGAGGTGGATAGTATAGTAGATGGAGAACTGGCCTCGAAGCCAGGAAGATTTGGGTTCCAGACCCATCTCTGATCCATAAAAGCTGTGGAACCTTGGGCTTTATCTCTTGGTGCTCTAGGTGACCCTATAAGACTTCAAGTTACAGAGAAGGTACCCACCCACATTATTAGAGGGAGTTTCCTCATTTGGATGTTCTCTAAAGCAATGAAATCACAGGATCAGCCTCCTCTCTGTCCTATCCCCAAATGACACTTAATAAAAAGTTAGTTGGGTTGAATTCATAGATTGGACAATAAATGGGCATTGAGGGGAGTTGCAGAAAACAGGAAAGAGCCATTTCAATTTAACAAGCATTAATTCCTCCTTTAACTATGTGCCAAGTACTAGGGAAACAAAGACAGAGATAAGCTGGTCCCTTCCCTCGAGATGATTACATTCTATTAGGGAAATGCAATATATACATATATAAGTAAATGTGAAATATATAAATGGCAAGTACAAATTAATTTCAAGAGAACAGTAACAACTGGTAGCTTCCTCAAATTCATAATGACAGGTCTGGACTAGAGCTAGGGAATGGAACACTTTGAATCATACAAATTCCCCCACTGAACATTATTAATAATTTCATGAAAAAAATATGTTAGGTGAAACAACATAACCGGGGGCAGTTAGTTCCTTGGAACAATATTTATACGTGTAGCAAGTGATACAGCAACAGCCAAGTAGATGGCATGCTGGAAAGTTGATACCAATTCTCACTTTAGGAAAGTGGTCAAGAGGTGAGTCAGCTAGCTTTTGTGGCATTACAATAGAGTTTCATTATAACATATTAATGGCAGTAGTTACAAGTGATACTGACCAGGACAAAGTTGTACTGGCTATACCCACCATCACAACTATTCTTGACTTGAGGGAACCTCTACTGAACACTGAGTTGGAGCAGCCTTTCCTCCAGCCAAGCATAAAATTTATTTCTTGGGAATATGTAAAATTTCCTTGCAGGAAATTGGGAGGTGAGAGAATAGCGGGGGGTTTGTACTGTTGGACAATTTCCCCCCTGTTCTTCATTTGAGTAACTTATGAAATTATAGTTTCAGATGAATCGTACCCATCTACATTGAGCCTGTCTCTTTAGCAAGGGAAATTGAATTTTGCTATAAGATTTCATCAGAACATATCTTCTCAATTCCAGGAGGAGAGCTACAATGGAGCACCCACATAACAGCATATTTCAAGCCTGCAAACTTAAGTACACATACAATCTAGGGATGTTTCCCTTAGGCCAGAAGGTGTCTGGAGATAACTCTGACAGGCTGGTGCCAATGGGCCTTTGACCTCAGCCACAGAATCTCTGATTTTCTTGTGCTTCCCCATCCTGTGTTTGACAACCCCCCTGGATCCATGAATAACTATTCACCATACTGTGTGTGTTCCTCTTGGCAGGTACCACGACCAACAGGATGTAACTAGTAACTTTCTGGGTGCAATGTGGCTTATCTCCATCACATTCCTTTCCATTGGGTATGGGGACATGGTTCCTCACACATACTGTGGAAAAGGTGTCTGTCTTCTCACTGGCATCATGGTAAGTATATGTGTGTGTGTGTGTGTGTGTGTGTGTGTGCCCGCGCGCGCACATGCGTACTATTTTTTCTCCCTCCCAACTCCTCTATCATCTAAACTCTATGAACAGTCTTCTTGGTGAGGCTACAGTGTTCTTCACATTATTCTTTGTGTTAACAACCGATGGTGCTCTTCTTTGAAGCATAAGTTACCAGCCAATCAATAAACATTTATTAAGCACCTACTATGTGCCAGGCACCATTCAAAGACCATACGGCTGGGCATGAAAAGTCAGAGTTTTCTATAGGTCATTTTTAGGTTCAGGCTTCTTTTTATTTTTTCAAAATTCAAAATCCCTGTTCTGCATGCAAGGAGTATCCCAGTTCATTAAAAAGTCCTGAGTCTTAAGGCCTTGTGATGTCTGGCCTAAAATGAAGCCTCAGCCTTTTAACATTGATTACAACTAGTCAAGTGGGAAAAGCACTGATTGGAACTAGTGTCAGAAGACCTTGGTTTTGTGTCCTGGTTCTGCCATTTTCTACCTATTTGGCACTCAGCAAATAACTTAACCAACTCTTTGAGGCTCATTGCTATCATCTATAAAATGGGCACACTAATGCTTGTATGACCTACCTCACAGGAATGTTGTGATGATCAAATAACAGAAGGTACAGAGTGATTTGTAAAGCTAATGCACTACAGAAAAGTAAGCAATGATTTTTGTTCCATCCTTCTCCTGCTTTTAGTAAATTAAATTCTATTTAACAAGCATTTATTGGACACCTACTGTGTGTTAGGCACTATGCCAGGCCCTGGAACTATAAAATAAAAAAGTTCCTGTCCTCAAGGAGGTTACATTCTTTTGGGAAGAAATGATGCATATATATATGTATATTTGCTTATTTATGTTATATATAAGAACTGGAAGGCTCAGGAAAAGCTTCACGTAGGAAGGAGCAATGGAACTGAATTTTGAAGAAAGCTAGAGATGCTTCCAGGTAGAGATAAGGAAAGGAGAGCATTCCAAGAACCTCAGCAAGCCTCATTTGCAATAAAGCAGTGATTCCATTATTAGTGGACACATGGCACCGCTCCCTGGATATCTCTTTTCTCTGGCAATGGACAAAGGGATGATTTAAGAAGACAGAACTTACTTCCTTGCAGAACTTTAAGGCTAAGCAAGCCTTAAGGCTAAGCAAGCCAGTAATTATTCTTCAATGGTTTAAGAGCAATCTTTCTTAGACATAAAGGGTTGGACCAGCTGACCATGAATTTCCTTCCAACACTCTAGATGTTTATATATCACCTTGGGAACTCAAAAGCAAATTCTCTCTCTGAAGTTTAAATTAATTCCTCGCCAACCCCACCGTTTTGCCTATAGTATCCCTCCCTATCCCATTTTGCCGGTAAACATTTTCTGGGCCTTGTCTCAGTTGACCTGAATCCCATCGGACTTGAGCTCAATTGAGGGGGCCACCATTGTTGGCCTCTCCAAGGAATTAACAATTGGGTCCTAGAAGAAACAATAAGGATATCTATGCAATCAAAATCATTCGTGTCACTGGGCACTGGGCTAGTTAGTGACTGGTATGAGACAAAGAGAGTAGGACACGATTCTGCTTTTTCGAGGCTGGATACCAGACACTGAGCGTAAATTTGGGTGGCCCATATTAGCAGGCAAGTTTCAACACAAAAGTAAATAAGAATGACTTAGCACCACAGTGGGGATAAATCATGGCTAAATGTGAGCCTTAGGAACAAATACCTCTAAGAATTTAGCAGGAGTCTGCCTGGCGCAGGTCCAACCTGCACCAACGAGGAAGGGAGACTATTCTTAACCAAAGGCTGCAAAATTATATGCAATGATGAAGACTTTCCCGGGTCTCATCAAGACATCCCTTGGAAGACTAGAATTTCTACCACTGAGCCATCATTTGGTCAATGCTAACCCACTCCATCGGTGACAGGCTGGATGATTTGGCAGCCATCTGATTGATGTGCCAAGCTGTCAACCTTGCTGTTATTTTTAAACACCAGCCATTCTCTCTCCCAGCCCTGAAATTCAACACATCCAGGAAACAACCCCTATACTGACCATTTCACGGGTTTCTTGAGTATCTCTCATCTCCATGCTTCCTATCTAGAAAAGGTGAGTGGCATGGGCATGAATGATGACCTTGGCTCTGCCCCCTCCTTGACTTGTGACCCGAAGCAAATCAGTTAACCTGCTGGATCCATGACCTCATTTGCTGGCTTCTTGAATTCTCTGGGGGAATGGTGGTAACAAAAGTTAAAAAAGTATATTTAGACAATAAAGAATCCATGTACCCCCTTTGCTATTTTAGTATCCATGCTGCCGAAGGGAGCACTTCCACTTCATTATTTTTTTTTAAACCCTTACCTTCTGCCTTAGATTCTAAGGCAGAAGAGCAGTAAGGGCCAGGCAATGGGGTTAAGTGACTTGTCCAGGGTCACACAGCTAGGAATTATCTGAGACCAGATTTGAACCTAGGACCTCCCATCTCCTACTCTCAAACCCCTGAGCCACTCAGCTACCCCTTTTTAAAAATTTTTATTTTTATTTATTTATTTTTCTTCTTCCCCTTCATTATTAAAAAAACTCAGGACATCCCATCATCTCCTTCTTTGAGCAAAAGGTCACTGCCCAAATGGGTGAATTTCTCTGGACAGAAGCACTTTGTTCTCCTCATTGTCAGCATTTCTCTTTTTTCACTATTAACAAAGATTTAATTTCTCTTCTTCTCAGCTCTGTTCCCCATTTGGTGGGGGGGTTGGGGGAGAAAAAGATAAACCCCTCATGACAAGTATGCAAATTCTAGCACACTAAATTCCTGCCTTAGTCCTGTCCAAAAGCGCATGTTTCATTCACCATCTTGGCTGCCAGGATTTGCATCCAGATGTAAAGGAGCCGCTTCCCTTTCCCGTCTGTCACCATTGAGAAGCCCTGGTGGGCTTTCTGTAATAAGGAACTTGCCTGCTCGTGCGGAGTCATCCCTTTCAAGGGTTCTGAGTGCCCCCTCCTCCCCGCAGCGCCCACCGCCCTCCCAAACCCGCTCCCACTAGGAATACCAGGAATACCTCCCTATTATCATTACGAGGGGCCGTCCTCAAGGTAGGCCTTACAGTTTGGTTACCATGGCCACCGCGAAGGCCCAGGCCAGGCCTGCTCACAATGGAAGAGGAAGGATTTGTGTATGCATGCTGTAAATAGTCTTAATCATTGTTTTCTTTCTGCTATCTCAGTAGCAGTGCAATTATCAGCCATTAAGCAGGGGGTATAATTGTCTGAGCAACTTGACGTGACTGGCATAGAGCTGGTGGATCTGGAAGGCTTCACGCTCTCTGCCCCCCACCCCAAGGCAGAGAGGTCAAAGGAGGGTGGCCTTCGGTTTTTTTCAACAGGGAAAACTTCATCACAGCCGTTCTGATGCCCCAAGGCAGCAATAGAGAGTCTTACTATATTATATATAATGATAAACATGTCATAGATTTATTTTAGATTTATAAAATAAAAACATCATATTAATATTGATGATAATATTAATAAAAAAACATCAGAGCCAGCTAGGTGACTCAGTGAATAGAGTGTCAGGCCTAGAGACAGGAGGTCCTGGGTTCAAATTTGACCTCAGACACTTCCCAGCTGTGTGTCTTTGAGCGAGTCACTTAACCCCCATTGCCTAGCCCTTTCTGCTCTTCTGCCTTGGAGCCAATACTTAGTATTGATTCTAAGAGATGGGAAGAGTTTGGATTTTGGTCTCCCCCTCCCCCCCACCATGTATCAACTAATACTTAGCATTGATTCTAAGATAGAAAATAAGGGGTATTTTTTTTGTTGTTGTTGTTTTAATGTATCATCTTATATAGAATGCTCTAGGTGACACAGTGGATAAAGTGCTAGACCTGGAATCAGGAAGAACTGAGTTCAAAATTGACTTTAGAGGGGCAGCTGGGTAGCTCAGTGGATTGAGAGCCAGGCCTAGAGGCAGGAGATCCTGGGTTCAAATCCGGCCTCAGATACTTCCCAGCTGTGTGACCCTGGGCAAGTCACTTGACCCCCATTGCCTACCCTTACCAATCTTCCACCTATAAGTCAATACACAGAAGTTAAAGGGTTTAAAATAAAAACAAAAAAACAAAACAAAAAAAATTGACTTTAGATACTTCCTAGCTGTGTGACCCTGGGCAAGTCATTTAACCCCCATTGCCTAGCCCTTACCACTCTTCTGCCTTGGAATTAATACTTAGTATTGATTCTAAAATAGAAGATAAGGATTTTCAGCTAATAAATGTTAAGTATGTGGGGGGAAGAAGATAAGATTTTTCTTTGTTTTTTTAATGTATCATCTTGTATAGAGGGATCTAGGTAACACAGTGGATAGAGTTCTGAACCTAGAATCAGGAAGACTTGCATTCAAATCTAGCCCTAGATATGATTAGCTGTGGCCCTGGGCAAGTCATTTAATCTGTCTGCCTCAATTTTCTATTCCATAAAATGGGAATGATAATAATAGCACACACACATTCTCTTCCAATATTGTTCTGAGGATAAATGAAATAATTTTGGCAAAGTGCGTTGCAAACCTTCTGCCTATTTCATTGAAGATCTAGAACAAAGAGGACACTGGAACTCTCAAATGTTGTCTGCAGTGCACCCTTTGGGTTCTGAAGGCATGACCTACAATGTGGCCAGTCTAGATCTATATCCTCATTTTAAAATTTTTATTTCTTTTTAATTCTTACTTTCCATCTTTTAAAAAAATTCTTACCTTCCATCTTAAAATCAATACCGTGTACTGGTTCCAAAGCAGAAAAGCAGTAAGGGCTAGGTAATGGGTGTTAGGGACTTGCCCAGGGTCAAACAGCTAGGAAGTCAAATTTGAACCCAGGACCTTCTATCTCTAGGGCTGGCTCTAAATCCACCGATCCATGTAGCTGTCCCCTCTTCCACCCTTGTAGTGAGGCACTCTGGGGCATTAACAGAACATTGATGAGTGATGGGGGTGGCTGGCAGAAACTGCTGTCGATGCCTGTTAAATTCACGGAGGTTGAGTAAAGGCTTCATAGAGCAGTGTATTTCTTTGGGCTTAAGGTGAGCCTCAAGAGGAAGGGAGTAATAAAGGGAATGTCAGGGCAAACAGGGTCGCTTTTGCAGGGTGGTGGTGGATGAGGAACAGAGAACTCGGCACGACATTTGGTGGGTTTCCATTTCAGAAGATAAACTTCTCTTCTGCAACACCCACACAGTTACCAAGGATCACTTAGACTCAAACCAATTGATGTTATCCTAGTTGTTACAAGGAATCTGCTGAAGCTAAAGGATCCAGCTGTAAGCTCTCCTGGCCCCTCTGTTACATTTGTCACTTTCATTTATGTGTTATTTTCTTTTCTGCTTCTTTAGTTAAGGACACATCATCCTCAGCCCCTCCAGAGTGGGGCTTTCCGCCCCCCTCTCCCCACTTCTAGAGGCTTTCCAGCTGGGAAATGTTTCTTGGAAACCAGAAGCAGGAGGACAAGAATGGAGGAGTCCAGAGCCTCTGGCCTCTTTCCAAGCCCCATAAATCAATTAGGTATTTTCACCCCATCTCAGGCCATTCTTTTCTCCATTGCTGGTCCCTGGGCTCAGACTCTGCCTGTCATGCCCCACCTGTCTTCCTAGGGAGAAAAAAAAGAACAAAAAGCAAACCATTTCAAAAGATCCACTTACCATTTCTTCTCACTGAGGGAATACAAGCCAGAATAACTCCAAGTAAGACCTAGGGAACAGGGCTGGTGTCAGCTCTGACTCAGTCCTTGGCATATTCAAGGGTAAGAAGTCTGAGTCACAGATTTGCTCCACATTCTGACCCCATGGCAGTCACATCAGCAGCTGCTCACCCTTTTCTGTCTTCTCCTCCTTCACTGCTGTCTCCACTCTCCCAGACTGTCTCTAAATTCTCCTGTTTATACACCGTGAGCTTCTCTTGGGCCATGACTGCCGATGTCTTGTGGCGTCCCGTAAAACCATGGCACCTCCACCCTCTTAAGCGTTCATTCACTGACTGCCCACGGAGTATGAGGCACCAGGGGGAGGGATACAATGGTGAATAAGACACAGACCCTTCCCTGGAAGAGCCAAGAGTCTGTCAGAGAGGATCGAATAAAGATGCCGACAACGGTACAGCAAAGGTAACAACACAACGCTACAGAAAGCAGATTGAATTGGAAGTCATAGATCGGAAGGCACTTTACGGGCCAGCTAGGCAATCCTTTCATTTTACAGATGGATGAGGGAACTGAGGTGGGGAAGGAGGGACAAGTGACTTGCTCAAAGTCATACAAGTAGAGAGCATCAGAGACAAGATCTGAATCCCAGACCTCTGATTCTCAGAGATAGAGATTGTTCCAAAATACCATACCTATTCCAATCCAACATTTTTATTGTTTTTCAGTCATTTTTCAGCCATATCCAACTCTCTGTGGACCCATTTGGGATTTTCTTGGCAAAGTTACTGGAGTGGTTTGACATTTCTTTCTCTAGCTCACTTTCCAGATGAGGAAACTGAGGCAAACAGGGTTAAGTGATTTGTCCCGAGCCACACAGCTAGTAAGGGTCTGAGGCCAGATTTGAACTCAAGAAGAGGAGTCTTACTGACTCAGGTTTGGTCCCCTATCCACTGCACCACTAGCTGTCCTTCCAGTCCAAAAACTTGTGCTCAAATGCCAGTTCTGCTCTTTACTGTCTATGTTACCCTAGGAAAGTCTCTTTCCCTCTATGGATCTCAGTTTGAAGGGAGTTGGATTTTTGACTGCTAAGGTCCTTTCCAGCTTTGAATCTACAAGTCATTTCAAATTTGATAGATGTATCATAAGAGAGGTGGGAGCTAAGCGTTATGGAAGTAAAGAGGAGAGAGATTACTAACCTTAGGTGCTTTGTCTGGAGAAGAGAAATCTTAGTGGGGTCCTAGTGAAGATTTCATAGAATAGACATTCGAGTTGGGCTTTTCACGATGTGCAGGATCTAAACAGATGAAAATAGGAGAGAAGGCCATGCCAGATGAAGGGATGGATCAGCATGAAAAAAAAAATCAGTCATAAATCACATTGACATTGCCCAACTAAAGAATATCTAAAAAAGTTAGGGCAGCTAATTGACACAGTAGGTAAAGGGATGGGTCTAGAGGCCGGAAGACCCATCTTCCTAAATTCAAATCTAACCTCAGATGCTCTGTAGCACTGTGACCCTGGGCAAGTCACTTAATCTCAATTGCCTACTCCTTGCTGCTAAGGTAAGAGTTAAAAAAAAACAGTAATGGGGCAAGGGATAGATAGATGGCACAGATGATAAGCTCTGAGCCTAGATTTAGAAAGATTCATTTTCCTGAATTCAATTTGACTTCAGACACTTATTAGCTGGGTGACCCTGAGCAAGTCACTTAACCCCACTGGCCTCAGTATTCTCATCTATAAAATGAACTGGAGAAGAAAATGACAAACCACTCCAGGATCTCTGTCACAAAAACCCCAAATGGGGTCAAGAGGAGTCAAACATGACTGAAAATGCCTGAACAACAACAATATATGAAATAACAATTATAGCAGCAACAACTATATTGCATAGATGGCTACATAACAAAAGACCCATCTTTTTAAAAAAGAAATTTTATTCATATCTTTTATTTCTATATCACATATATTTTCTTTTTCCTATTTGAGACATTCATTTTATTTTATCTTTAGTAATATTTTATTTTCTCCCAATTATATGTAAAAACAATTTTAATATACTTTAAAAAAACTTTTTCAATTCCAAATTCTCTCTCCTTCCCACCTTCCCTCCCTCACTTCCTACTACCCCTCCCTAAGACAGTAAGCTATCTGATCTAGGTTTGACATGTAACACATGTATTTTCCAATACATTCCTACCTCCCTCTCCCAAAGAGTCAACCCTCATAAGAAGAAAGAGAAGAAGAAATTAGTTCTTCAGAACTTACCAACCTGTTAAAAAAAAAGCCTGACATTATATATAGTTTTCAAATGCAATGAGATAATCATTGTAAAGAGATTAGCACAGTACCTGACACATCGTAAGTGCTCATATAATTTCACAGCATTCAGTCTCGACTTTTGTTGTGCTTTGCATTTATGTTATTGTAGTCGTTGTGTGTATTGTTTTCTTGGCTCCACTTACTTCACTTTGCATCAGTTCATGTAAGCCTTGCCATGCTTCTCTATATTCATCATGTTGCTCATTTATTATAACATGGTAACATTCCTTTATAGTTATGTAACACAACGAGTTTAACTCTTGTCCTTTATGTATCGGTATCTGTCAGGAATAGCTAGGGCATCAGGCCTGAAACCAGGAAGATTCAGCTTCCAGCCTCAGATGCCTTGTGTGACCCTGGGCAAGTCACTTAATCCTATTTGCCTCAGTTTCCTCATGTGTAAAATGATCTGGAGAAGGAAATGGCAAATCACTCTATTATCTTTGCCAAGAAAACCCCCAGTGCAGTCATGAAGAGTCAGATGCAACTGAAAAATGACTGAACAATTTGTCTCATAGTGCTATATGGCTACACATTACAAAACACGTCAGGCTCCAAAGAATTAAAGCAGAAAGTCTTATAAAGGGAAACGGAGAGATGAAGAGAGACATGAGTTGATTGCAACATATTGTCCATTACAAGACTGAACGGAAGTGGGATAAAGGATCTTATCAGAGAAGTGTCTGACCAGAAAAGGAAGATGACCTCACTTATGTAGGATAATTCACATGTTCTGTTGGATCCACAAATCAGATTCCTCTAGAAGAGACCCCTATCATGTTATGTGGTCCTTCCTGAGGATGATTTCTGAGAGGATATGGACGGGAGTCCCACAGAAGAAAGGGTGGCTGGATTGCAAAGTACAGGGCTGGAGGAATTGAGGGAGCTAATAACCATTGAAATGCTAGAGTAGTAGGATTTGAGAATGCACGTTTGTGTTTGCACATGAATGTATGTGTGAATACACATACACATTCCCCATCCACCCCCACCCTCTCGTGGGAGTGGGCACATGATCAACATTGGCCTCTCTTCACAGGCCAAAAGGCAGGGGTTGGAACCTTGGTATACCCCCAGTCTAGTCCTCAGGAGGTTGCCACTGTGTTCAAAAGAAACTTTCCTGAGGAATTAACCTTGGCTGTCTCCTTGACTCTGTATATGACAGTGGTTTTTTGTTTTTTTTTAAATGCTTACCTTCTGTTTTGGAATCAGTCATAAGTACTGGTTCCAAAACAGAGAGCAGTAAGGACTAGACAGTGAGGATTTAGTGACTTGTCCAGGGTCACACAGCTGGGACATATCTGAGATCAGATTTGAACCCAGGACCTCCTATTTCTCTCTACACACTAAAGCGACCTAACCGACCCCTAGCTTTTAAAAAGACAAAAAAGGAGATGAGTAAAGAAATATTAAGCATCTATTGTTCTCTGGAATTTGAAGGTAGGGCTAAAATAACAGTGATTTCAAGATCCATAAGTCATATGGGGTTTAACAGAAACTGAGGTCATGGATAGGGTGCTAGACCTGAAGGCAAGAAAAATGAGATTGTAAGCCTACCCGAGACATTTGGCAATTGTATGACCCTGAGGAATTCATGTCCCTGCTCAGAACCTCAGTTTCCCCATCTGTAAAAATGAGGGGGTTAGAGTAGATGACCTGGAAACACTCTTCAAGCTCTGGAAATACGAACCTCTGATCCTGTTTAAATTAGAAGTGGTAAATGAGAGCTAGTTCATTTACCTGCTTCCATGCCAACATTTTTCCTAATTGTATAAAACAGATGGTCCCTCAATAAAAATGCTCTCATTTCCAATCAGAGGCTCCCGGCAGTTCAGCTAGATGGACTATGAATCATGGTGAGCTTTTCAGTACTCTCCATTAAGAAAATGGGGGAACATAGCTTTACATTTAGGTAATCAAATATCCTGGTTCGTTTTCAAAAGATTGCCTATTAAGTACACAAGAGGTTTACTAGACTTTATTTCAACACTATCCATTTGAGGTCATTAGAATGTAAACACCTTGAAGACAAAGATTACTCCTTGTTTGATCTTTATATCCCAATGCTTAGGACAGCACTCTGAATACAGTAGACACTTAATAAACCCTTGTCAAATTGAATTTAGGCATAACTTTGCCTGCAGACAAGAGAAATGAACAAGGATAAAGCTTGTGGGAACTTCTCCAGTTCCATATTTCCGATATTCTGTGATGTACCCCTATCTGCTGGGCTTCTGGCAAAAGTTCTATTGAAATGGAATATAAAGGAGAATGGCTCTTTTTTTGGTCTTGTTGAGGAGAAAAGCTATCAAGCTACTATTTAGACCTGAATTCTTTTATACTCTCCTTGCTTTGCTTTTTAAAACCTACCTGTCTAGTAATAACTACAAACTGGATTCTCCCATTGCCCAATTTTATTCCAAGTTCCACCCAAATGAAAAGAAAGCCACCAACTGTCCCAACAACAGAAGCAGAGAAAAGATAATTCATATAGACCCTTCTCTTTTTCCTTCATTGTGATAGAAGTGGGTAATTGGCCAACACCAAGAGAAATGCCAGAATCTTTTAAAGGGAGAACTTGGGAGAAAATGGGAGGAAATGCTGCCAGTTTCAGCTATACAAAAAAAGTACATAGGTTTCTTCTTTATTACTCTGTGGGAAAGGAGAGAAAGAGAGAAAAAATTAGAAAGTTGGGAACAGAAATGGCTAAATGTTTTCCTCCCAACTGTTTGTTATCTGATATGCTACAACATCCAAAAAAAAAAACCCAACAATAATCTTTCCAACCTCTTACAAATGAGTGAATTTTAAAAGAACAACAGATTTAATGAACCCAAAATGTTATTGGTCAGTTGCCTAGGTGAACAGGCATGCTTCCGCCTCAGATTCTTGGACACAGATGATATAGAAACTGACAACATCATCTGCTAACTAGTGAATCAAACTGTTAGTTTCCGCAAACTTGTAGAATTGGGTCAGAGACAGAAGGGATCAATCAGTCTGTGGTAGATTGGAAATGACCCCTGTCTGACTAACAGAGCAAAGAATAAGATCAGCTGCCCTATGAGCTATGTCAGAGCACTGATCAGGTGACCAGAAATGAACATGAAATAAAGTGAATCTATCCTTTTCACTGATGCTGACATTTTGTAGCCAAAAAAAAAGCTAAGATAAACTGAAACCAATGAGTAAAATGTTGTAACATGTCCTTCTGTTCCACCCTATCTCTAGAACAATTACTGAGTCAGTTGACTGGAGGAAATTGAAGAGTCCAGGAAATCAATTCTGTCATTCATTTCCTGGAAATGTTGACTCGTTCACTTGCCCTCCCTGCACATCAGTAGAATGTTTACTGTAATGAAGGAGATGCCACTATTTTGGAAAACTTTGAGTATCATATTCCGATCGGGGCATCGTGTTTTTAGGAAGGACATTGGCAAACTGGGAGGATCCCAGAGGAAGTAAAGAAGGCAGAAAGCTATGCCATAAGAGGACTAGTTGAAGGAAATTGGATGGCTTAGCCTGGAGGGGAGAAGACTTATTAAGAACATTCTAGCTGTCTTCAGTCCAATCCAACTCAACAAATATTTATTAACTGTCCATTCTGTGCAAGCCACTTGGAGGTGCACAAAGAAGGGATTACAAATACAAAAATGTAATCATCCCTATCCTCAGGGAGAGGGCAAGCTACAGTCGTTGCACAGGTAAATCCAAGTAAATTCAAGTATTTGGAGATCTGTCATATGAAAGAGGATTAGACTTGTGCTAGCCAAAGAGCAGTAGATAGAAGCTGCAGAAAGATAGACTCTAACTGATCAGGGCTAAACCAAGCTTCTCAATCATTCATCAGTTCATCAATCTAGAGGTAGAAGGGACCTTGGAGGCCATTATTTACTCCAATCTTTTCATTTTTCAGGTGAAGAAACTGAGGCCCAAGAAGGTTAAGTTTCTTGCCCAGTGTCATACAAAATATCAGATGTAGGATTTGAACCCAAATCTTCTGATTCCAGAGCTAGTAAGCCTTCTACTGTACCATATGGCCTCCTGATTCAAACTGTCCCTAAGCAGAACAAGAGACCTCTCTGAAGGACTACGTTCAGGGAGGTGGTCGAGGAAACACTGGTTCAGATATCAATTGGACTAAATGGTCCCTGAGATCCCTTCCAGCTCTAAGATTCTGGGATTCTATATATTTTATGAAGGTCTATGAATGGATCCTTAGGTAGAAGTGTTCTTGTTTTTGTTTTTTTTTAAATGGATATACCCTGCATGATGATTAAGAGCATGAAAGCCCCAATGAAGTCAGAAAATACTCTGATCTTGACACCGTTTCACATCCGCAGACATGCCATGAGAGGTGCCCTCCAAGAAATGCACATTTTCAAGACAGTCTACTCTTCTAGCTTCATTGAATCTCTCAAAAAAAAAATCTTTTGATATTGTGCAAGTCTCTCAGCCATCTAATGAAGTATCTACTTCATAAATTATCCATCCAAGTGTTCCTTCCTTCCCTGGGCTGTTTAGGGGAAATGCATGCGTGAGTGTGTGTGCGTGTGCGTATGTGTGTGTGTGTGTGTGTGTGTGTGTGTGTGTGTGTGTGTGTGTGTGTACATGTGTTCTCCCCTACATTCCCAAACTGGAGAGATAGAGCTGGCAATCAGATTAGTGGCTGTCCCGGACATCCCATGCCTCTTCTCTCTTCCATTAATATGAGAGAACAGTTGAGCATTTTTGTAGAGGCTCTGTCTCTCAATGCGATACATTTTAAAGCTTCCTCCTGGTGGAAGGAGAGATTATCCTACATCTTTGGAGGTGGAGGGGAGGTCAAAGACACAGAAGTTTAGAGACCTGTTGGGTGATGGGTTCCACAGTCCTCCACACAAAGCAAGGACTTTGTAACTACTCTGCAGTGAGAGGGCATTCTTTTTTTATTTTTTTAAACCCTTACCTTCTATCTTAGAATCAATAGTTCCAAGGCAGAAGAGTAGAAAGGACTAAGCAATGGGGGTCAAGTGACTTGCCCAGGGTCACACAGTTAAGAAGTGTCTGAGACCAGTTTTGAACCCAGGACTTCCTATCTCTAGACCTGGCTCTCAATCCACTGAGCCACCCAGTTGCCCCCAAGAGCATCTTTGTCCTCCAGCCTCCTTTGAATCAAGCTGGTGGCTGGTCTGAGGATGATACAGAGGGAGCAGAGCCTCGGGGAATTTTGCTTCTTAACCAGAATGTTCTCTTCTTTGCTTTTCCTGCTGTTCCTATCCCAGGGTGCCGGCTGTACTGCTCTGGTGGTGGCTGTGGTTGCCAGAAAGTTGGAACTCACCAAAGCCGAGAAGCACGTTCACAACTTCATGATGGACACTCAGCTCACAAAACGGGTAAAAAGCCCCTTTGCCTTTTCATTATCCAGAATACCTCTGAAACAGGGGAAGGTGAAACCATTAAAGAGCAATGCCCCTGCTCCAACTTCCCAGAGTCACATCTCATGCAGCCCCCCATTCTGGCAACGTGACTTCAAATGGAATCCAGCTTCAATGAGCCTCCCATTTGCACCACTATAAAATGAAAAACTTCAAGGTTTTTTTCACAGTAGATTCCCCCTCTATTTTTTAAACCCTTAGCTTCCATCTTAGAATTGATACTGTATAGTGGTTCTAAGGCAGAAAGAAGAGCGGTAAGGACTAGACAATGGGGGTTAAATGACTTGCCCAGGGTCACCCTGCTAGGAAATGTCTGAGGTCATATTTGAGCCCAGAACCTCCCATCCCCAGGCCTGACTCCCTATCCTCTGAGCCAGCTAGCTCTCCCTAGTTCTTCTTCTACTGATGGAGTACAGATAACAACCGCTCTCACCCTTAGCAGACATACCTCTTAGAATTTATTATGATTGAAAAATATGTCACCTTATGGTCAACCTGGGGATGAACTTTTCCCAAATTAACTGGGCTACTCTCAGGATGACAGCAGTGCAGTTCATTAATCAATCAATCCTGAAGCATTTTTTAAAATCCTCACCTTCCATCTTAGAAGCAATAGCGTGTATTGGTCCCAAGGCAGAAGACTGGTAAGGGCTAGGCAATGGGAGTTAAGTGACTTGCCCAGGGTAGCACAGCTAGGAAGTGCCTGAGGTCAGATTTGAGAGCCAGGACCTCTCATCTCTAGGTCTGGCTCTCAATCCACTGAACCACCTAGTGGCCCCCAACCCAAACAACCTTACCTTCTGTCTGAGTACCAATTCTAAGATAAAAGAGTGACAAGGGTTAGGCAATTAGTTAAGTGACTTGCCCAGGATCACACAGTTAGGAAGCATCTGAGGCTAGATTTGAACCCAGGACCTCCCATCTCCAGGCCTGGAGGCTTCTCAGTCCATTGTGCTACCTAGCCACCCCTACAAGCATTTATTAGGTATTATATGCCAGACATTGTATTAAGCACTGGTTATGTGTAGAAAGGCAAGACCAAATTGGGTTCATGATATGTTACACAGGCCCTGAAATTAAAGGTAGAGGGTTAATATGGCTACCTTTCGTCAAGTTACAATGCCATTCTTAGGACACCGAACAATTTCCAAAAAAATTAAATACATGAGCTTTAATGGTAGGAAAGACCATAATGTAATGAGAGCTAATAATATTATACCTAGTGTTTTGGTATTGCTTTAACTATTTACAAATAATTATAGATTATATATTTATATATAATTATATAGTTATTTTTAGGTTTTATATAATTATATAACAA
>NC_058133.1:168703758-168717458 GCF_016433145.1 Gracilinanus agilis
AGAGAGGGAAAGAGAAAGAGGGAGAGGGGAAGGGGAAAGAAAAGGAAAGTGGGGAAGAAGAAAAACGAAGGGATGAGAGATGGAAAATAGGAAAGGGGGAATGGGAGAGGGAGAGAGAGCAAGAGAGGTAGACGAGAAGGAAAGAGGAGAAGGGGAGAGAGAAAAGGAAAGTAGGGAAGAAGAAAAGGATACAAAAGAGGAGAAATGAAAAGAAGTGGAGAGAGAGAGAAGGAGAGAGAGAGATATCAAGGGAGGTAGAAGAGAAGTAAAGAGAGAGAGAGGGGAAAGAAAAAGGGGAGAGAAAAGGAAAGTAGGGAAGGAAAGAAGGAGAGAGACATGGAAAGGAAGAAAGAGAGAGAAGGAAAAGGGGGAGGAAGGAGAAGAGGAACAGAGCAGAAAGGATGAGACAGAACTCAAAGGGGGAAAAGAAGGTAAGCTTGCCAAGGCCTCTCCAATTTCTATAAAGCACTGTTTCCCAAGAGAATTTTTTTATGACATTTGACTGCTTTGTTTTTAATTGTGTTTATTGAGCTTGATAGAGCCAACACAGAGGTTAAAAGGGAAAGGTACAGACAAATATTCTTATTCTGTTGATATAGCAACTGCTGTACATACCATGTCATGGTGGTGAGTTAGCTGTTGTTCAGTTCAACAAAAGGAGACATTTTATGTGCGTAAGCGGTCGTGTCCTTCATAGAAGGCTACAAAGGCTATAACTATCTTGAAAGGACTTTTGAAGGTTTGAGTATAGAATCACACTACCTTTCCTCTTCCCCTCAATCTTTGATTCCACATGAATAAGCCATACTCAGTAATTAAGGGAATCTGGGAAGATTATTTGTACCCAAATGGAAATATGCCTGCATCTATTATCCTGTAAAGTCCTTGGGCAAATCACTTTACTTTTCTGGGACTCTGACTTTATTTTGCGGGGGTGGAGGGTGGAGGAGATTTTTGCCTCCAAACCTGCTCAGAAATAGCTATTTAAATTCCTAATCTGAGAGTACCATACCAAGAAAAGGACCTCAGGAAATTGTCTGAATTGAATTTTTTCAAAATTTATTTACTTTTTAAACTAAGGACACACTTGACATTTCCTGTTATTCCATGATCAGCCCTCCCTCAGTGAAGCAGACACCAGACTCCCAGAAACCGAAGTGAATTTCAGCCCCATCTGATCCAGAAATCTCAGTGTGTGCAGAGGAGCCAGTTATGAAAATTAAACAAATCTCCTGGAATATAATTATAAAAGGTTATGAAGTTCTGCTTAATTTTGAGCTTTTAAAATAACTCCCTATTATCTTCCTCAAATCCAGTTACCTTCAGAAAGATTAGAACAGAACTTGAATCAGTTAATATTTACTGAGGCCCTGCTATGTGTAAGGTGCCTTATATAATCAAAGATCAGCCTCTATGGGGGCTCCTAACGTTGATCTCATGATGAGAGGATCATAGGGTTTTTTTCCTCTTGTTTTGTTTTAAGCATCATAGGTTTATTTAGAGATCGTATAGCCCAACTCTCTCATCCACTGATGAGGAAACTGAGAGCCAGGGAGGTTGTGACTCGTCCAAGGTCATACAATAAGTAACAAAGGTAACATTTTCCCCCCAAAGAATTAAATAGTAGAAAAGTCCAATAGGTAGAAGCTTTTCAAATCAGGTAGCACTGAGACTTGAGAAGCCTCTTTTACATCACCTTAATTGAAAGAAAACCAAATTATTATTCTTGGTCTGCTGCTATTTGAGTTCAATTTGACCTATTAACAAATGAAGCCCACCTCTTTCTTTTTAAGAATTAATTCCTTAGTCTATTTTCCATTGAATTCAATTCTTTTTGAGTTTCTCTAAGCCACCTCTTATGTCTAGGTGTAATTCACAGATCAGAGAAATCTCCAGAGTTTGATATATAGTATATTCACAAGATCTCAGCAGATTCAGAGAGAGAAAAAGGGAGAGGGGGTTGAAAAGAGAGAGAGAGAGAGAGAGAGAGAGAGAGAGAGAGACAGAGAGACAGAGAGAGAGAGACAGAGAGAGAGACAGAGAGAGAGAGAGAGAGAGAGAGAGAGAGAGAGACAGAGACAGAGACAGAGACAGAGAAAGAGAGACAGAGAGAGAGAGAGAGAGAGAGAGAGAGAGAGAGAGAGAGAGAGAGAGGAGCACCTTGATCTGGAAAGAAATTATCATGTAGGAAGTAGATAACAACAGATGGGAATGATCCCTTGGAAATCTATGGAGCAGATGAGTTCTTGTTTAAGTACCAAAGTCAAACCAGTTGGAGAAAGTTGTTGTAATTTATTAATCATGAAAATGCTCTTCCAATGTAGTCACCCTGACCAATTTATTCCCCAATTTCTTTTTAGCCTTTCCTTTTTTCCTACGATATAGTTTTGTACTTATTAATTAAATGTGGCATCAAACAAGTCCTTTTGTTCAAGAATCCATGACTGCCTCTGTTTCCTCCTGTCAAATAAGAAAAATAATAGTGCCTACTTTGCAGGGCTGTTGTGAAGATCAAAATAGGTAACATATGCAACATGTTTTGCAAACCTTATAGTGGTATATAAATGCAAGTTGTTATAATAGAAGCAGTTGGTAGGATAGCACTGAACATGAATTCAGAAAGCCCTAAGTTCAAGTCCAGCCTCAGACTCTTGAGGAAGATCCACTGAGATTGCACTATATAATTTTTTTCCTTCTCCCACAATGAATGTTAGTAATGTTGTTATTGTTCAGTCATTTTTCAGTCGTTCCTGACTCTTTGTGACCCCATTTGGTGGTTTCTTGGCAAAGATCCTGGAGTGGTTTGCTATTTCTTCTCCAGCTCATTATATGGATGAGGAAATTGAGGCAAGCAAGGTTAAATGACTTGCCCAGGATCACACATTTAGTGTCTGAAGTCAAAGTTGAACTCAGGAAGGTGAGCCTTCCTGAGTCGAGACCATGCACTCCATCCACTGTGACACCTAAGTGCCCCAGTGTTAGTGAAACCAGTACTTTTATCCATTAGCAAAAGGAAGATGATTATAAAACTATAACTAGCATGTGGGGTCATCAAGCTTTGCCATAGGACATCGATATGGGATGGAGTTAGAGTGAAGAGCTTCCATCTCTGGGCTTCATCATCATCATCATCATCATCATCATCATCATCATCATCATCATCATCATCATCATCATCACCACAACAACAGCCATTGTTCAAATAGTACTATAAAGTTCCTAAAACTCTCTACAAATATTATCCCGTTTGATTCTCATAATATTCCCATGAGGTAGGTTTTATTATTTTACAGATGGGGAAACTTTCCCAAGATCACACAGCGAGCAAGTGTCTGGGCAGGGTTTTAGAAGAACTCAGGTCTTTCTGACCCTAACTCTAATATTCTAGCCTCTACCCTACCTGGCTTCTAGGAGTACAGTTATTCCTCACTGATGGCTCAAATTGTCACTCCCAGTGGCATTGAATGCCTCCAACAGGGCTGCCTTCTTCCTCTCTCTGTCTCCCCCCTAAAGTTGTGGATAGTCAGCAATCCATAGAGCACAGGCCAAACTTTTGGAGGAAATGGGCTGCCCCTTTCTCCCAGAGCAACTGCACCAGAGATGTTATTATCCTCTACACCCCCCCCCACCAGGGAGACCACTTAATTTGTCCCAGACACAAGAATTTTTTATTATAGATTTGAATAAGAGAACTCTTACATAGGCAGGGCTCAGCGTTAAAAATGGTGTAGAAAAGCTTCAAGGAGGATTAGGTAGCCCAGTGGATAAAGTACTAGAATTTTGCCTTAGTTTCCTCATCTGTAAGATGGTAATAAAAATAATAGTGCCAATCTTCCAAAGTTGTTGTGAAGATCAAATGAGATAATAATTGTAAATTGTAACATGCAGCTAGCACATAGTGATATTTATATTTGTTCACTCATTTCAGTCATGGCCAACTCTTCTTGACCCCATTTGGGGTTTTCTTGGCAAAGATACTGGAATGGCTTGCCATTTCCTTCTCCAGCTCATTTTATAGATGAGGAAACTGAGGCAAACAGTTAAGTCATTTGCCCAGGATCACACAGCTAGATTAGTGTCTGAAGCTAGATCTGAACTCAAGTCTTCCAGAATCCACACCTAGTATTCTATCCACTGGGCCACCAAGTTGCCCTGAGCTTTACAGAAATGTTAGCTTTTATTATTACTCATATATTAGGCAAAGAATTGAACCTAGATGACATTGCAGAGATCCCCTCCAGCTCAGAGATTCTATGATTGTTATGTCAGCTTCAGATTCTTCCTAAATCCTAGGGTCTGTCTTTACTAATGCACGAATTGCTATATCCAGCCACAAGTTTCAAATGCCATCGGACCTTCCCATGCTAACTCTGTGATGTTCCTGTCATTTTTAGTCTCATAATTATAACTTATTCCTAACCTCTGGGCTAGTATATAATATATATGCAAATGAGAAGTGGAGAGATTTTTGTCAAGAACTAGAAAATTTCCAAGAAAGAGGAATCCACCCATTTTCCTCTCTAACCTTCCTCCCTCCCACTTCCTAAGTCCTCTGCCCATTTTTTCCATTTTGTAAAACTAGTCGTTCCCCAAAAACAAAACAAAACAAAACCAGGTCTGCTCTTGTTCAGTTTCATGCTGTATACAAGGAACATTCTGTCCACAAAGAACTTTTATCATTTCTATTTTATCCATTTTAGAAGACAAGGTAGGCTACATAGGATCCACAGTCACGTATATGTATCCAAAATATAGTTGAGTCTTTCTAGCAACACTCATATTCCAGGGAGTAGTCACTGTCAATGGTGTCTTCAAATACAGAGAACTATTTTATGTATATTTAGACACATGCATATATACATCTTCATAAACTGTATCTCAAACTCATTTAGAGCTCACATTTATATGAAGCTAGAAGGTTTACAAAGTGCTTTCCTCCTAATAACCTCTAAGTAAGAATCTCCTCTCTAACCTACCCCCAAAGTGGTCATCTAGCCTCTCCTTGAAATCTGCCAGTGGAAAGGCATTACTGATCCCATTGTAGAGATTAGAAAACCAAGGCTCAAAAAATGTGGAGTGAATCACTCAACTATCGTGCCTGAGAGGCATGATCTGAACCCTTGTCTCCTTGATTTGTGGATATTGGCTAATTTTATGGATATTGACCCACCACCAAAGAAGAATATGAATCCCAGTGAAGTTGTCCTTTGCTCAGAAGTTGGGGAGGCGAGGGAGTCCTAAGTAGCTAAAATTTTAACCAAGATTTTCATACTCCCAATCCTAAATTCACCAGGACAGCCTGGAGTTCTTTCACTTTTTGAAGACACCCTTAATCTCACCTTAAATCCAACTCCAAGCCTGTTTAGTCCCAAAAACCAGCCTTTGTTTTTTAAAAATAATTTCCCCTAGGGGACAGCTGGGTATCTCAGTGGATTGAGACCCAGGCCCAGAGATGGGAGTTCCTGGGTTCAAATCTAGTCTCAGATCCTGCTCTATCCATGACACTGCCTAATAAGCATGTCAAAAAGCCACCCATTTGCCTAGTATGTTGGGAAACTAAAATAGAGAGAGAAAAAAGAATTCACAAGCCAGCAAGCTCAGAAATAATTTTCTCTTTCTTATCAATGTTGTTATATAATGTCTCTTACCATCTCTCCCCACCAATTCTTCTCAAATGGTGAATGGGCACAAGTTAGAAATCAGAGTCCAGATATGTAGAGATGTGTTAGGCAACATATGTGAGCTTGAACTAAGAGTTCAGTTTTGAGTATCTAGCTTTGCACTAAATTAACCATAGGAGCCATTAAAAAAGATAATCTTTCTCTTTGACTTTGACTCAATGTAATTTAAATGATTCCAAAACTTTCTAGTATTTTTATTTGGTGGTTAATAATCTTTTGGGGGAAGAAATTTGAAATATTGGAAATAATAACTATAATAGAATAACTAACAAATAAAACAACTACTAAAATAAAATTAATAATGAATAGAATAATTAATAAATAACAGAATAATAACACTTCATATTTATATATTAAATCATGTGATATATAGTACCAGTATTATTATCCCCACTTTACAGATAGAAAAACTGAGTCACAGTGCTGACTATGATTTGTCCAAAGTTAAGTGTCAGTGGGTTTTGAATTCAAGTTCTTTTGATAGTGTCTCTACAGTGATGGTGAACCTTTTAGAGACCAAGTGCCCAAACTGCAACCCTCACACAGTACGTGAGTTTGCGCCCTTACCCCAGACAGGGGAGGGAGGAAGCTCTCCCATTGGGCTGCTAGGCAGAGGGGTGAGTGATGAGAGAAATGTCCTCAGTCAGGAGTGGAAAGGGGGAAGGGAACAGCCCCCTCCAGCACATGTGCCATAGGTTCGCCAACACGGTTATAGAGTATCTTCTATGTATAGAAGGGTGTGAAAGAAATGAAAGCATTTACAAGTTTATGGAGAACTTTTATTGGTGCTTTATAGAGATCACTACTAGTGGTGTGACTGAGAATGAGGTCTCATTTCTTAAATGAGAAAGATTAACTTAGTATAATGCACCCTGAATATGGAATCAGAAAATATGGGGTGAATCTTGGCTCTGATATTTGGCATCCATGTGACTTTATGTAAATAATTTCATCTCCCTAAGGCTCAGTTTCCTCATCTGTAAGATGGGAGTGATGACACTTGCAGTATCAATCTCACACTGTGTGAGGGTGAGAGTGGGAAGAGCAGTGATTTTTAAAAGACATTATAGAGTCAAAACTAAGGTGAAGCATCTGGGGTTCTGGCATACCCAGGGTGCCAAAATTGAGACTGCCTCTACAATACCATCTGGAGATATGCTTCCTTCCCTTGGTAGCTGCACACATCCAGGGCCCCTCCCCAGTGTCAGCCAATCCTTCAGCATCATAGAAACCCAGCAGCGTCCAGGAGGCATACTTTCTCTCCCTGGAGCCCACACTCTTGGGTGAGATTCCCCAACCTAGCTGCCCTCCTAGTCCAGGCCCAGGAATTCTTGGTTATAGTTCTAGCAATAGAAATATGTTCTTATTCATCCCTTCCCTTTTAATGAGTCAGCCTCTTCTTTCAGATCCTCTCCTTCCTTTAGTCATCTCTCCCTAAGGCTTGTAATTTTCTTTCTTTTTTTTTTTAAATCTCTCATGGAATTCTCCCAGAAGTCAACTCTCTCCTGGCAGAAGGAGGCATACTCTAAATTGCCTCTCCTTTGCCTCTTCTCCCCACTCTCCCTCTCCCTGAATCCCCCCAGGAACATTCCTGGGTGGGAGGGTAGGTGGTGATTGGATCTCTGGCTCAGGCAGAGTTCATTTACAATTCAGAGGGACCTCCAGACCGGCAGGCACCACGTTAAGCCTCCCTCCGGACTTTGGCACCAAAGTCCTGCCTCACTTCTGTACCAGGACAAGTGTTAAGTCCGATATGGACTGCCTATACATTCCTCAGTTCAATTCAGCAAATTCTGAGTAACTACCTAGTATGTGCAGGGCACGGGGCACATAATAAGCTCCGTGTTCCTAAAGCTCTTCCGGAGTAATGAAAAGAGAACTGAGTCAAAATGTCAAAGTCCAGAATCCCTATTCTATGGGCTAACTAGTTATGTTGACCTTGGGGGAGCCTGGAACCTGCTTGTTGAGCTGTGTCTGACTCTTCTTTTTTTTAAACCTTTACCTTCCACCTTAGAATCGATACTGTATATTGGTTAAAGACAGAGAAGCAGCAAGGTCTAGGCAATGGTGACTTGCCCAGGGTCATACAGCTAAGAAGTGTCTGAGGCCAGATTTGAACCTAGGACCTCCAGTCTGGAGGCCTGGCTCTCAGGCCCCTGCTCTTTGTCCCACTCTTCTTGACCTCATTTTGGGTTTTCTTGACAAAGATCCTGGAGTATTTTGCCATCTCCTTCTCCAGCTCATCTTACAGATGAGGAAACTGAGGCCAGTAGGATACAGTGATTTGACCAGGTTCACAGAGCTAGTGAGTGGATTTGAACTAAGGAAGCTTAGGAAACAGAGGCCAGCAAGGTGAAGTGACTTGTCTAGGTTCACACAACTAATAAGTGTCTGAGACAGGATTTGAACTCAGGAAGATGGGTCTTCCTAACTGCAGCCTGGTGTTTTATCCACTGCTCCACCGAGCTGCCCAGACTTGAACTTAAGTCTTCCTAGCTCTAAGACAAATTCTCTATCCACCACGTCATGCTGCTTCCAAAGGCACTGTGCCTGAGGAGGCCTCAGTTTCCTCCTCTGTAAAATGAGAGTCATGGAAAATATACCAGATCCTTCCCGCTTTCAATTCTGTGTCCCAAGTGCCCCACCCCCTTTCTTCTCTTTTCATCCTCCACCTAACAAGAGAATCCCTTCCCACGGCAGGATTCCATTGGGGCTTAAGCAAGATTGCCACATAATAGAGATGCTAATAATGGCCTCACTCTGGGTTCCACCAGCAGGGCTCCCTGGAACTGCTCTTCAAAGGCCTTTCACAGCTGTTAGAGGAAATGAGACTCTCAGCCACGGGGTCCAGCATCCCCTTAATTTCCTCCCCAGCAGTTTATAGGTGCTGCGTAATGACAGAATGGCTGGTTCTAATTTCATACAAGCTACCAGGTACAGGTTTCTGGAGAACTAAGCAGAAAGCCCACGTGATGTGGGAGAGAGATTCTTATTGTTCTTGTTAATAATAGCTCACATTTCTGAATGCTTGCGAGCTGGCAGAGCACTTTCTCCACAACAACCCCGGTTGCTATTATTCTCACTTGGCAGGTGAGGAAACTGAGGCTCAGCGAAACCGTGACTTGCCCAGAATTCCACAGCTAGTGAGCCTCAAAGCTGAAAGTCAGCTCTGCTGGCTGATTCTACTCTCCCCTTCCAACACAAAGAATTAGAGGATCCCAGAGTTGGCCTGGAGGAAGCTAAGAGGTCACCCACTCCAATTCCCAGCTAAATGAGTTCTCTGTCTTACCCAACAAGTGGTCATTGAGGCTCACCTTGAGATCTGCCACTGAGGAAGAAGCCACTAACATCCTGAGGCAGCCCTGTTCAGCCACTGGACAGCTCTAATTGTTAGTCAATGTTTGCTTAGATCAGGCTGAAATTTGTCTCTTTAAGACTTGCCTCCTATGGTTCTTCCTTCTGCCCTCTGCAGCCAAACAGAACAAATTTAATCCTTCTTCCAGTTAACAGCCCTTCAAGACTTCTCTGACCGCCTTAATAACTTTTTATCCTTCAAAGTTTTTCTTCACAGTGACTTAGTGAGGTTACAATAACAGTAACAAAAATGGATTTAGATGATAATTATTCCTAGTAGTAGTAATAATAATATAGACTCCTCTTCAGATCCAATTTCAGACACATTCTAGCTGTGTGACCCTGGGCAAGTCACTTCATCCCCTTGGCCTCAGTTTCCTCAACTGTAAAATGCTCAGGAGAAGGAAATGGCAAACCACTCTAGTATTTTTGCTAAGAAAACCCCCAATGGGTTCACAGAGAGTCAGATGTAACTAAAAACAATTGAACAAAAATAGTATTATCTCTCAAGGAATCATAGTATATACAAAAGAGCAATGGGTTCAAAGTCAGAGGACTAAGTTTAAGATCCTACCTCTGTCACTCTGCCATCTACCATCTTTGTGTCTTTGGACAAATCAGTTACCTCCTCCCCCTCCCCCAGCCCCGGCTTTCCTCTCCATCGAATGTAAAGGTTAGACCAGGTAACATCTGAGGTCCCTTCCACAACCCAGAATCCTATGTAGCACTTCGAAGTTTGCAAAGTACTTAAGTTACATTCTTTTATTTAAGGAAACAATAAGAAAAATAATAGCTAGTCTTTTATGGAGCAATTTAAGGTTTTTAAAGTGCTTTATAAAATTTCATTTGATCTCCACAACAGCCCCAAGGGAGGTAAGGGCTATATTTATTCCCATTTTACAAATAAGGAAACTGAGGCAGATAGTGATTTAAGTGACTTGTCCAGGATCACAACACTGGTGTCTGAGACCAAACTTGAACTCAGGTCTCCCTGACTCTGGATCTAAAGTTCTACTGTGCCACCTAGCTGTGTACTAGGTAAGACAGTGCTATGTTTTATGGTTTTTGGTTTTTTCCCCTCATTTTATAGTGTCTAGGCCAAGGATATAGGATCATAGGATCATAAATTTAAAGCTGAAACTGGCCTAACACATTAACTAATTCAACCCCTTCATTTTACAGATGCACAGCCTAGGTTCGGGGGTTTAAGCCATTTGCCCAAGTTGATGCAGTTAATAAGTAAGAGAGTTGGGGGACAGCTGGGTAGCTCAGTGGATTGAGAGCCAGACCTAGAGGCAGAAGATCCTGGGTTCCAATCTGGCCTCAGTCACTTCCCGGTTGTGTGCCCCTGGGCAAGTCACTTAACCCTGTTACCCAAGACTGAAGGGAAGGATTTTTTTTAAAGCCACCAAACCCCACCCCCACCCCCGCCTTTGAGGATCTCACAGTCTAATAGGGAAGACAACAGGCAAACAACTATGTACAAGTAAGAGACAGACAATACCTACCTCAAAGGGTTGTTCTGCAACTCGGATAAAATAAAGTGAATAAAGCACTTTGCAAACTTCACAGTGAAGTAAATATCAGATATTCTATTACATATGTATACTCGGATCTGACAGGACCCTATGGCCAGTATTCCTTCCACTGCCTTGCACATTTCTTTTTGGGGAAATAAATAAAAATACATCCTCATGTAAACTTTTGGGAATCAAATTCAGAACTTAATAGTAGAGGCTCCCTTAGTTGATCCAGTCTCATTTGCCATGCTAGGTGGGAAATAGAGTGACCAATCCTGGAGTCAGGAGTTCAGATCTGGTCCCATACAATTCCTACCTGTGCAATCCTGGGCAAGTCACTTAACCCTGTTGATCTCAATTTCCTTATCTGTAAAATGAATTGGAAAAGAACATGGAGAAGAAACCACTCTAGTACCTTTGCCAAGAAAATCCCAAAGCGGGTCACAAAGAGTTGGACACAACTAAAATCTCTGAGCAACAAAAACTTCAATGATCATGTTCACACTGTCCTCCTCTCAACCCACTGGAATGACAGTTTTGCTTCCCTCAGAAAGATATGGGAAGAGAGCAGCTAGGTAGCACAATAGGTAGAATGTCAGACCTGGAATCTGGAGGACCTGGATTCAAATATATCCTCGGACACTTTTCTAACTCTGTGACCCTGGGCAAGTTGCTTACCCTCAATTGCCCAGCCTTTGCTACTCTTCTGTCTTAGGACTGATACTAAGACAGGAAGAGAAAGAGAGAAAGAGGAAGAAAGGAAGGAAGGAAGGAAGGAAGGAAGGAAGGAAGGAAGGAAGGAAGGAAGGAAGGAAGGAAGGAAGAAGGGAGGGAGGGAAGGAAGGAAAGAGCTCATCCTCCTCTTTCTCCTCTTCTTTTTCCCATCTTTGGGGCACATGACTTCTCATTCTAGGATGTGGAGGGCAAAACCCATTGGCCACCAGGTAGAGCTTTTTTTAGATTTTGAACTCTTCACTGGCCAGTGATTTTTTTTTTTTTTCTTGCCAGGGTGGGTTTAGGAAGTCTCCATCTTAGATTTATTCACTTAGCTTGATAGTTCATCTTCTTCACTACTGGAACTCTCTGAACCTAACTGCTCTCCTACATGTCTGCTTTGGCCACTGAGGATGCAATTTCCTTGCCTCACCTTGGGTTCAAGGACAGCTGCAGTCTTTGTACCTGGCTTCCTATCTTCCTCACTAGAATTGCTTCTAACTTCACTAGAACAGTTATCGATATTCTGGGCAAAGGCTTTTGCCTGATGGCTGGCTTAGCTGAGGGTTTCTTTGTGCCAGTGACTGGCCTGGACAAGCTTCATTTGTTTTAGTGTCTGAAGAATTCTCACCAGTCTTTATAGTCACATCTGGCTTGGGAGTTGACTTACCAGTTATAGCAGGTTTGGGGTCTGCCTTTTGTGAAGATTTTTTTCTCTTCTTCTTCCTCCTCTGACGTGAAACCCGAGTCACTGTCTCAACTGGATGCCTTTGTTGTGATCTTGTTTGTCATAGTTTTGAATGCCAAGACCTTGCTTGATGCAGCCTGTGGCATGGTGGCTTTGGCTTGTTGCCTTTTCATCACTGTTGTCCTTACTGTTATCAGAAGAGTAATTACTTTTGTCCTTCATAGGGCGCTAGTCACCTGCCACTTTCTTCCTGGAAGGCTGGTCCCCTCTCATCTCCTTCTTAGGAGGCTACTCTTTGCCTCTGTATAAGGGAATAGGGCTTCATTGCTATATTGAACTCTGCTTGGCAGGTTTTTCCTTTGCTTCTGTTCCGAACTTTCTACCTAGCTGGTGGACTCTTTACTGCTGCTACTCTTCTGGGATACTACTTGAACAGAACTGGCTTCATTATACAGCCTTTTTGGTGGAGCCTTTTGCCTCTTTTCATAGTTACTGCTACTATTGCTGCTGCTTTCACAGCCATCCCCACTGCCTAATTTAGAGGTTAATTGGATAGTTTTGCCTACCTTAGTTGGTGTCTTAACTGGAATCTTTGGTTTCTGTTTTTTGGTAGCTTCATCCTCTAATCTGGAATCAGAGTCAGAGTCAAAATCAGAATTGGTGTCAGAGTTGGAGCTTTCTTCTTTCTCAGACAGGGCTACTTGGGGGAAAGGCTGACTGCCTTAGAGAGGGGCTTGGCTCCCTTCTGGATAAGCTTTTGACTTTCATTGTCTTCTTCCTCACTGGAATCCTCACTGCTACTATTACTTTATTTCCTTTTTTCTTTTTACACTTAAAAAAATTCTATTTATTTATTTAATTTATAATATTTTTCCATGGTTACATGATTCATATTCTTTCCCCTCCTCTTTTCCCCCTCCCAGAGCCAATGATCAATTCCACTGGGTTTTACAGGTATCATTGTTCAAAACCTATTTCCATATTATTACTATTTGCAATAGAGTGATTATTTAAAGTCAACATCCCCAATCATATCTCCATTGAACCATGTGGTCAAGCAGTTGTTTTTCTTGTGTTTCTACTCCCACAGTTCTTTCTCTGGATGTGGATAGTGTTCTTTCTCATGAGTCCCTCAGAGTTGTCCTGGATCATTGCATTGCTGCTAGCTACTATTACTTTCTGCTGCTTTGGCTGGACTGGTTTATTTCTCAGGGGACACACCAAATGATTTGGTGGCTAATTTCTTGGCTGGCTGCTTTAAGATTTCTCCTTTATGACTGTCCTCACTGAAGTACTTCATTTCTTTGTCACTGTGCCTACAATTTCCTCTTGGAAGACCTATTAAACCAGATATTATAGATATCTGACAGTGAAGTAATATTGAGGTCCTTTTGGGTGGTTCCTTAAACTTTAGGAAACTTGCTAGCTGCCTCCAGACCACTGCTTGTGGTACAAGGCACTGAACACAAGGGGAACAAGTTGGTGGGCACTACATGCAACACTTCCTGCTCCACCATCTTCTAGGTCCAAATATGTTACTGGCACAACTTAGTGCTGGAGCTCTTTTTTTCCATCAGTTATTCCCTAGATACTTGTAAGTCTGAGTAAATTAAAGATTTCACCCTACAAGTTAGTGCATAGAGAAGAATGAAAGCTTCTTCAGGGCTGGAAATATTTTTTTCAATTTTTCTTTGTTTTTCACACACTTCACTCATTGACTTGTGATTTAATAATGTTTAGTGA
>NC_058133.1:168730069-168740969 GCF_016433145.1 Gracilinanus agilis
AGAGAGAGAGAGAGAGAGAGAGAGAGAGAGAGAGAGAGAGAGAGAGAGAGAGAGAGAGAGAGAGAGAGAGAAAGCTAAAGGAGTCAATGGAGAAGCAATCAGAGCAAAATATTCCATTCCACTGAATATCAGCCTTGAGCTGTGTGTTCAACTAAGGGCCTCATCTACTACTTTGCTCTATTCTTTTTCTCTAATCTAAGAAGTTACCTCTAGATGACAAAGGTAGAAGAAAGAAGTTCACAATTTGCCAAAACAGAGATACAGACACAGGGCATCAAAGCTCTTATTCCTTACATAAGTCATAAAATCCAGTGCATGGTGAATGAGGTCATGTAAGACAGATTTCTCCAATCTGATATCAACAACTATTTATAAAAATCAACCATTCAATTCCTGCCCGTGTGCCCCTAAATCCAAGCCATTCTTTTTCCACTAGTGATGGATCCTGTTCAGGCATCACTTTTCATCAACTATTCTTTCTTTGTGGGCATAGGTCCCCTCCAAACCTTACAGGTTGCTTTTGCCATAGGTATGTACAGTGCCTGTTATGAGTTGAGTGCCAACTCAAAAATATTGGCTTTCTGGAGCTAAAAGTAGTGTTCTGAAAATAGCTGCTTTGGTAGAGTTTTATTCTGCTATCCAAACAATCTGAGAATCATTTGGCATTATATGATGTTGAGTACATCACAGATATTTATGGTGTCCTGGCTCAACTTGAGTTTCGGATGGGACGGTAAAAGACTTCCTTATCTCAGCTTCTGTGACACTGGCAGCATTTTGATGAGAGGTGCCTGCAGCAGCTCATAAGTGAAGTAAGGGTCATCATAAAATGATAGCTTTGGGGGAAAGAAGATGATTGAAGAAGGAAGCGGTTTGCAAAAAAATTTAAGTGAGGGTAGACTAACGTGGATCAATTGAGTACCTGTTTCTGCTGCCATTTATTAATCTTGGTACAAAATCTTGTGTCTCATACAACTGAATACTTTTAAAGGGGACTTTAGAACTGCCAGAAAAACCCACAAACCTTGATCAAGTCCAAATTTAGAGTCAGCCACTGATCTCAACGGTGATGCCGTTCCTAAAACCTTTGACATCACCCTAATCTAACTACTTCAGATTACCCCAGATAAAAATAATATTTTCTGCTTCAGTTCTGAGGTGGATTTTTTCACTGCTATATGGCATTCTTCATCTATTTAAATTCAAACCAAAGGATACTATCCCTCATTGGGTAGCAGTTCCACTGACTTCTGATAAATTGTTACCACTCCGAGGTAAGTTATGTAATGCATCTGGCTACAGAAATTTGCTTCAGTCTATTTCGGTCACCCTGGGCATGGTCTTCTAAAGTCTTTTAAGGATGTGTTCAGTTGATATAGGTGGAAATCTGTAGTCCAGGGCAACTTTTTGAGGAAGCCCCAATGTACAGCCTGATCTCTTCCTCTGACTCTCCCAAGGGTCTTTCCTGATTTCCTCCTGTTCGTCTTCATGATTCGTTTCAGCATTTTCTCTTAGTTGATTAACATGCCACAGATACCAAACTTAGTGCTGGATTTTTTTCTTTATTTTTTACCACTATCATTTGTACCAGGAAATGCAGGATGGCATAGGAGATAAGGTGCTGGATTTAGAGTAAGGAAGACCTGGGTTCAAACCCCATCTCTGACACTAACTGTTATATAATTTCTTTGCTCCTCAGACAACACTCTAAATCTATAAAATTACAGTTGGGTTGCCGGTAGGGTCTAAGAAGGAAGTTTCCATACCAAGGAAATCAATCATAAGTCCCTGATGTATCTCATGCATCTATTTCTTTGATGTTCCTAGAGCAATGTTTGTTACTATTTTCAATGAAAATTCAGCAGAACATAAAAATGGCTGTTTAAACAGATGAAATCAGCATGGAGTTACTTTGTGATTTTCATCATATTTCACAAAGCAGTGGCTGGCTGATAAATATACTGGAAATCTACTTGCCCAATATGGACTACAAAACCATAATCCTCAGCTACTGTGTCTCAATTTAACTTTTTCATTGCTAACGCAAGCCCCAATCATGTCTGGGTGTCTGGGTGTACAAGGATCTAGTTTCATATTGATTTCAAATGTTGCATGTCAAATTCTTCTTTCTCCTCCTCCCCCCCTCAAAAAATAATTATACACAGACCATCACTTCTCAGTCAGTCTGTGCATAATTGTTCGTTCCTTACATGACCAGTCCAAACCAATGAGAGATCTGTGCAGGCACTGATGACCACACACATTTGCAACACTTTCTAGTCCACGGGGTGATTTGGGTTGCTTTCAGCGCTAGTAGCCATGGGTGCTGTGGAAACACAAGGGCATTTGAAGCATAAATTGGGCCTCTTGGTAGTACAATAGAGAAGCATGATTTTTCATCCTTGCCAAGTGAAGGCTCTTCGGAAGATGAGTGTTCTGATCTGCATACTGATACTGTCCTGGTCCAATTGAAAGATTGCTTCAGTATGCTAACGTTGAAGATGTCTGTTGGGAAACTGCACATTCTCATACAAGTACAGACAAGTCTTGATCATTTAGGTACTGATAATCTAGGCTGCAGATCATTTAGCCTTTTCATTTCTCTTTTTCCCAGGGCCCATTTTCTGGTGTTCCACTGCTCGTTAGCAACCCCTTCATGTCTCGGATATTGGGGATAGGAGAAGAGGTGACTTCCAAACTTTTCTGCTTCCCTCCTTGTTCCAAGGTTTTGTGGGTGAAAGAGGGTTGAACTGCCCCCTCAAGAATTAGCTGTTCTTGAAAAACACCAAGTCACTCCAGCACTGGGTAATAAGACTCAAATTCAGGCTCATCCTGAATGGCTTCCCCAGTGGAGGAGTTCTCTAATCTTTCAGATAACTCAGTGACAAATCCAATAATGCTGCTTTTCTCTAGACCTTCTAGCCACCAGTAGGGCAGATACAGAAATCCCACAATGGATTGCTTAAGCCATATTATGTACTGTAAAGTCAGGGGTGTACTGTGATACCTTAGGTCCACTCATCTCAGTGGAATTTCAGGACATAGCTCCAATTGGTAGCCCAAACCAGATCGGGGCCCTCTCCTCCTTAGGTCAAAGTTCAGATGGAAACCGGTATCTTTGCCTTAAAGATACCATCTTTTGTTCTCTATCTATCCATTTTCATAAATATCCTCTCACTTGTTCTTGTGATCCTCATGACATACTAACTTCATAATGTCACCACATCATAGGGATGCAGTGCTGTCTAGTGTTACAGCCAAGAGCAGCTGCATCTAAGAACACCAGTCATTTTCTGACCTTGACAGAGAGAAAGAGATAGCATGGCAATATGCTCCTGCAGCAGGCAAGAAGGTGCAGGGGGAAAAATGGAAGGAATAGTGGACAGAAGAAGCTCTATTAAAGGATAGGAGACTTCCACCTCCCCTTCTACTTGTTGTAGTCATAACGAACTATCGAGTAAGAGAAGGACATTTAAACTTGAAAGAGAAGATTAGAGATCAGAAATAAACTTGTTCTACTTCCTTGTTCTAAGAAGTATCTTATCTTAGCCAGTCAGTATCTCAGTTTCTATATTGGTAAATATGAAGACAATGTTTAATATTCTCCAGGGCAAAGTATTACACGGGAACAAAGTGTAATCCTGAGGTTCAAGTTAATTAACTGGCTGTGTTTGGTTTCCACCTGGTTTTGGCACACTGAAATGCAACTTAGCCAGGAATCACTGAAAATGGAGGGGGCGGGGTTAATGCCAAAACACTAAAATCAGCTCAAAGGGGAATCTGTTGTTAGTAATAGAATTGGTGGGAAGAAAATTGGGGGCACTAATGTGAAGTTCCAGGGAGTCTCTCCATGATTGTTTTGTAAATCAATGAACAGCTTAACCCCAAATTAAGCAACAATACTGAGTCCCCAAAGTAAACAGTTTCCTGTCCCACCATGATGCTGGGAAGTAATTGTAAGACACTGCAAAGTACTTACACTGCCAAGAAGTTGTGACTTGCCCATCCATAATGCCCTCAGTTTCTACAATTGCTCTCTTTTCTTTGAGGTTGCCAGAACCAATGCAAGTGATAGTTATCATTCTATTGTGCCCATTTACTCCTCACTGCGTTATGTTTCAGAACCTTAGACAGCAGCTTGGTTCATTTATTCCTAGGCATCCTTTTTCCCCCTTGCATCTACTTGGTGACACTCCAGGCATTCTTCCCCCTCCTTTTTTTTTCTTCTTGCTACCAACGTAAACATTATGGAAATGGGATCATTGGTGCCATTAAGAAAGCTATATATAGTCATTCTGTGGGGATATTCATATTAACTGTCTGTTTCTGATAGTTAAATAGCAGGCAAAAGATAATCAGCCTGAGTGTTACTAGGGAAGCAGCAGAAACAGAAATCAACTTCATGGTCCTGCCACGGATCAGAAGTGAAATGTAGGTTATTCAATGACATGTACTGATAACTCCTTAAAAGAGCTCGATCTAATGGTATAAAAAAAATGAACTGTGATCTCCTACCTTCACTCTGCTTCCCCTTACACTTTTACTGGAAACACACTAGCTTGAACTGCATTTCCTCTGAACAACCCATCATCCAATAGTCAACACATGACCTCCAGATCTAGGTGCCAAATGCCCCTGAGACAGCTGTTTACATATCTGGAAAATTCATTCTGGAAAAATAGTCATAGCTAAGGACAGCATATTGAAACAGAACAAAAGGAAGGAAGAATTGGGCCTAGAAAAGCTGGTAGAAGAAAAGCACAAGCTTCAGCTCAAACACCTAGTTATAATCCCAAAGAGATGCTGACATTTTATAGATACACACACAACATACAACACACACACACACACACACAAAGTAGGGGCAAACCACACAGGGATCTGATCCAAACAACTGACAGCAGGAGGGAAATAAACATCCCCTAGTTTTGAAGCTGTAGAGGTTGTCTCAGTTTGTTCATTTCACACAGGACCAATCCACTTCCATCCAAAACATTTTTTATATGGCAAAGACTCCATTTGGGTCCCAGAAACCCTATTCTGCATTGGTCACAAGTGAAAACAACAGAGAGCAGAAGAATGATAATGGAGACAACATTTCCTTTGCAAACTCAAAGAAACTCATGTTTCTAATGATAATTAGACAATAAGCTTCAATATGAATTTGCATCTTGCCTCTCTGTACTGCTTGCTTTAAAAAAAAGATAGGAGAAAGCATAATAGTTTATTTTAACTATGAAATATATTGCTATATTATAAATGATATTGTAACTTTCAATTAATATTTTGTATCAACCTAGTCTTTAGCAGGTCAGAGTGTCCGCCTGCTCTCCAAATGACTGTTTCTGAGTACACATCACCGTAACAATTGCCCAACACCTAGATAAAGAGTCTCAGTACAACAGCCTTCAGAACTGCCATACACTTCTAATTCTCCCAGGACCTCCGTGTCAGAGACAAAAGAACACTATTCCTCACTTAGAAGAATTTCACCCCAGTTCTAACAAGCCATTACAAAAGATTTCTAAAAAGCCATCTCTCTTGAGTAGCTCAATGAAACCAACTCCTGTTGCTCAATAGTGGGTGAGGGCTGGGGTGGGAGTGGGGAGGGGGGCGAAATGAACCTACTTACTACCTGTTTCCAAAAGCCCAATTACACAATCCATATCTGTCTCCAACTCAGCCAGTCAGTCTTTTTTTCCTGTGGACATGCAGGAAAACTAACCAAATTAGGAGCATTATTTCTCCCTCCTGAGCTTCAGGAGGCTTTGACTTCCGTGAATGCACCAAGGGGCTGCATGAACAAGGAAAATGATGATTCTCAGTTTCTGGTTTCAGAGCCAAGCATGAAAAGCTACTTCTCTGGAGTTGGTGACAGCCTCAAGATAGACAGGAACAAGGTTTGGGTGCCCTTTTTTTAAGGAAGCCGAGTGACTCTGCCAGTGGAATGGCAGGGAGAGGTAACGACTTGTATAATACATGCCAGCAGAAACATTAGCTTTCTTCTCCTGCTACATTTTACTCTAGGAATATTTTTTTCAACTGCTGAGGTGAAAAACGAGAGAAAAGGAAGAGTTCTGTAGGCAAGTTGAGTCACCTGTCTTGACCTCAGGTTCCTCATCTATAAAATGAGGGGCTAGGACCAGGTGACCTCCTAGGTCTCTTCTAGCTCTTGATCTCTGATTCTAGGAGAAATGGTTTATAATAAGAGAAAGACTCTATAATTGGCACACCCACACAATTCATCCTTCTCCTCCTAAGTCTAATAGCTGAGGCTCACCTGGAGAATTGCTCTGAGTCCCAGACTTCCCAGAGGAAGGTCCAATGTCTAGATGAAATATGGTGTGTCCAGGTGAACACGTAAGCTATCTTCTTAAAACTGGTGAGCCTTCTCCCAGCAAGAAGGTCCATTTAATCTCACCCTATAATCAATGTAATCATGTCCTCTATATGTACCCTCTGAATAGGTTCGAGTTGTTATCTATGCTTTCCCGGAGTATGAGTCACAAATCCAAAATTTCACACTAATATGTTAGTAGTACAAAACAATAGCTCCTTCTTTAGAGATGAGCTGCTAAAAATAAGATCCAGCTTCCATTTTTTCAAGCTTCAGTTTATCTGCATCTTGAAGCACCACTCCATACTTTATTCATGCTATTAAAATGAAAAATAATGTCGCCATCTCCAGTTTGAATCGGATGTGTCTGAGATTTAACACTTGTATATGTTTTATTATTGTTGAGAAATTCTCCCAGTGCCTATGCAGTTCTCGGGTCATAAGTTAGGTACCTGTGTAGCTGCATTCCCTCTTCCAGGCC
Source organism: Gracilinanus agilis (assembly GCF_016433145.1). Taxonomy (NCBI): domain Eukaryota; kingdom Metazoa; phylum Chordata; class Mammalia; order Didelphimorphia; family Didelphidae; genus Gracilinanus; species Gracilinanus agilis. Next base: position 168,736,888 of record NC_058133.1, read on the forward strand.
ACTGGAGTTCTACTGTATGTACTAAGTTTCCAACTTGTTTCTGTAATGGAAATTAGTTCATCCTCAACTTTATAATTGACTGATGAATGTATTGGTGATTGTCAATTCACCTCTAAAATACCTTTGTGCCATTTGCTCCCTTCAGCCTTTCCTTTGAGCACCTCTAGAACTAATATTTTCCTATCTCTACACAAATAAATTGTCACCAAATAAAGAAAATAAAGTATCTACACAAAGAAATTAAGGTTTGGGACTTTCCTCCCAAACTTTAAAGTCATTTGATAAAGGAGGAAATGAGTGTGTGCTGTTTTTAGTGAAACTTCCATCGTCCCTGGATCAGCAGTCCCAAAGTAGATGGCGCCTCAACCTTAATGACCCCATAAATGAGTCAAGTGACAAACTGTATTCCCTCTCTCATTCCACTCTTGATTAGAAAATGCTATATAGGCTGACCAAATCAGCGCCATTCCTGCCTGAACCAACTCAATTAAAAGGAGTCCACATTCTCTTGAGTGGTTTTTCTAAACATAATCAGAAGGGGAAACCCGGATGCTTAATTTTTCCACTTTAAGGCCTATTAGATTCTAACTACATTGAAGTAAACAAAAACATTTGTAATTATTTGATGGCAACAGGATACAATCTTCCCTTAAATGCCAATAATTAGAGGGCTCAAGTCACTGCAAAGCATTTTTTTTCATGTTTTCCATTTTCAATATGGTTCCCTCCCCCGTTTTTTACATCATTTTGGTGCGATGTGAGCATAAGGATACCTGGGTGGCCTATTAAATCAGGGCCCTCATAAAGCTACGCGGCATCACATCGAGTCCATTTAAACTGGCCTACAGCCGAGTGTAAGTCAGAAAGCAACCTCGAGCTGTTTATTATTTTTATTCCCTTCTTGGAGTACTCAGCAGGCTGCCAATGAAAGCTACTTGGCTAGCAGTAACTAAGGAGAACAGCTAGGTGGATTCCACCATCCCACAACTCTTGAGTCATCTCTCTCTAAACCAATTCTGCTCATCATGACACCAACCAGGAGCACTCTAAAGGTGGGGAAGGGAAAATCCCAATTCTAATGTTGTTGCCATATACTGATATGTACCCAGAAACAGCTATGTCCTAAATTAATGGCTTTAATCTGTTCATTGTAAAAAGTGCCTTGGACTTCAATCTAAAGAGGTCGGTATAAATATGTACATATGCGTGTGTGTATATGTAGGCAAATACACGTGTTTATACATACATATAGACACACACATATACCCGCAGTCATATATAATAAGTCATACATATATAATATAAAAGCTTCATAATCTACCATATTTCTCTTTGCAACTCCATTGCTTTCGTCTGGTCCTATGTTCATTTGTTGAGAGAGACCTTGCCATAGAGAGGTCCTATTCAGCACATTAATGTATTATTATTATTATTTTTGTTTTTTACTTTTTATTAAAAAGGTAAAGGTTATAAAAAAAAAGTGAAATGCCTGAAAGTTTTGAATTGGGTCATGGTAAACCTTCTCAGCAAATGGAAGAGAAGAAAATCTGACAGGAGAAATTCCCCTTCTCTCCTCTGGATGACTTCATTCTTCCTTAACTGTGAGGATGGATAGGGATTCCTGGGGTTCCCAAAACAAACATTTTTTAGCTTTCCTTGGAATTCATCCTTACGCTCCCTGTCCTTCATTTAATTCATCTATGTGCTACAATATTCCCACCAGATCTGTATTAGAAGAGAGGGATCTTTAGGTACTGCATTCCTTAGAAACAGAAATCTGATTGAACTGTAAAAGGAGAGATGGGAGTCTGGGAATTAGATGTGACTAACGCTTTCTGACAGTGAGGACGTCAACATGGTCTGGTGGTGGAATGAAGAGTATTTGAGGACAGTCTATCCAGCTTTGAATCCCAGCTCAGCTATTTAGTACCTGTATAGCCTTAGCATGATTGCTTCTCCTCTCTTGGCTTCACCTCTTTGTAAAATGAGGGGTTGAAATGAAATACTCTCAAGACCGCCCCCCCCCACCCCGAGCTTCAAACCATGGGGATTTCTTTCTCTGGTCAAGATAGAGACAATTCAGAGATTAATACCGATCTGTTCCTTTGAAGGCTGAGGAATGGCCTCTGGAGTCTTACAACTATAGGATCTTTTCAGTCCTCATTTCTATAACATAATTAATTATCCACATTAATGAACTCTCATTCCCTAACCGAACCAAGGGGTGAGTCTTTTCCAAAAGTGTAGGTTGTGATGGCCAATGATCTTTTTTTTTAGGAACCTCGGAAGCTTCCATTAGAAGGAGTCCTGAGCTTCTTGAATGCTGTGACCTTGAGCTAAAGGAGTCATCTCACTTCTTAGAACCAACTAAATCTATACTTCACCTACTTTCTGGTGCAGTAAAAGCCCTTGATGCAATCCAGAGCCAGCCCAAGTGAGATTTGTGTCTTGTTCAAATTGTCAATCAGGAATGAGTCAGCCAAATGTAGAACAAAGAGTAAGAGGCCATATGTGTCTCAAGGAGTTTTTATGAGCTGTTACAGAGACTAGCAAATTCTTAAATAGAGTCTTGGCATTTAAGGGATTTCATAGCTTTATTTCCCTAAGTCAAGAGTCTCCCTCACCCTATAGTTTGGTCTGTGGACTTAAGCAAATGATAAATTTGGTGCTTCCAAGAAAAAAATACTTGGTCAATGAGACTTGATTTCTAAGTTATTAGACCTAAAAAACACTTTCAAAATAGATATAGTTGCATTCCCCCCCCCCCTGCTCATTTCACAAACCTCTCTTCAAAAATTCCTTTCTGAATATATTTAGAGATTCAGCTATTATTAAAGGGAAAAAGTCTTTTTAAGTAGCAACTTTGTCCAACGAACTCAATATGCTTTGCCAATATTGATAGATTACTTCCTGAGAAGACACCTGTGAGGCAAGTGGTAAATAGTATTGTGCCTATTTTAAGTAGAGGAAAAGCTTTGCAGCAAGGAAGTTAAATGGCCTGTTTAAGTCATGAGCTAGACTGGAAATATAATTCAGATTTCTGATTCAATTCAACTCAACCAATATTTATAAGGCATTGCAGGGTACTGTGCCAAGCTCTTAGTAGACAAAGACCAGAACAAAGTAGTCTCTGTTCTCAGGAATCATCCCTCAGGTTTTCAACTTCCAAGTCATCTTCAATTCTTTTTCCTCCCTTACTTCCCACGTCCAATCAGTTGCCAAGTCTTTTCCATCCTATCCTCATGATATTTCTTGTATCTGTAATCTTCTCTCTCTCACACACAGTTTCTACCTGAGTTTAGGTCCAGATGGGTTTTAGGCTAGATTACTACAAGATCCTCCTCCTAACTGGTCTCCAGGCCTTAGGCCACTCCTCCCCGCTCCAATCCATCCTTCATAGAGCTGCCACATTGATATTCCTAAAGCCCAGACCTGACCACGTTGCTACCCTGCTCAGTGTCTTCCCAGCTGCCTCTGGGATAGCACACAAACTTCTTTGTTGAACATCTAAAGCCATTCCCAACCTAGCACTAGCTTATTTCTAAGCTTATCTTTTACTTTTACTTTATGACTTTACTCTCCTTCCCACAGAATGGGCCCCCTCCAGATTGACCCATTTGCTGCTGAAATATAAAATATTGCATCTCCAGACTCCATAACCTAATATATTGATGTTGTTATTCACATAACATATTGAAGCTGTTATCCCATCCCTGCAATGTGCTTCCTCCTCACCTCTGCCTCAAAGGATCTCTAGCTTCCTTGGAAGCTCAGCTCAAATGGACAAAGTCTATCCCAATTAACAGTGGTTAATGACCTACTTCCACCTCTGCTTTTACTTTGTACTGTGTTTTGCTTATATGTACACATATTGTTTCCTTGGGTAGGATGTAAGTTCCTTCAGGGTGAGGATTGTTCCATTTTGGTCTTTGTATCCTCAGCAGGTACCACAGTGCTTGACACCCAGGAAGAGGAAGGAAGGAAGGAAGGAAAGAAGGAAGGAAGGAAGGAAGGAAGGAAGGAAGGAAGGAAGGAAGGAAGGAAGGAAGGAAGGAAGGAAGGAAGGAAGGAAGGAAGGAAGG
>NC_058133.1:168760898-168776640 GCF_016433145.1 Gracilinanus agilis
TATATATATATATATATATGTATATATATATATGCTAAATTGGAAATAATCTCAGAAGCAAGGCACTAAGATTCTCAAGGTTATAACTTTGTATTTTCTTCTTGTTTTATATGGCATTCCAATTTAATGAAAAATGTTTTTGATTTCAAGATACCTTCAATATCAATATTGTGTCTAAAGACTTACTCATCTTAAATAAACACCTACAAAGACTTGAGTAATCTCACAAATAGGTCCATTTGTTTTATTTGAATCTAATAAATTGCCTTCATTACTTTTCAATCAGAGGAACTGGAAAGATTAATTAATACTTCTCAGTTGTTTTGTAGATGAAAAATATCGTGCTAGTGTTGAATGTTATTTCTTTTTTATTGTTGTTGTTCCTTTAATGATTTAGAGAAACTGCAAATGACTAGTTTGTTAGCTTTCCTCTCCCTTTATCATCATGGGCCAAAATTTAAACCCATCTACTAGCTTTTATGTGAAATGAGTTCATGATTACTGCCAAATTCTTGATTTCTTCACAGAAACCATAACACCTCTTGTATTCATGGTGTCAGCAGCCAGTAGACACAAAGCTGTTCCCTTCATAGAGGTCATCAACCCTGAAGCACTTTAAAAGCACCAAAAGCCAGAAGGGTGTTTGCATTGCTTTAAAACAGATAGTAGTAATGACTCATATTTCCAGATTACAAAGCATTTTCCCCACAACTACCAGTGAGAGTAATAATACAATCCAGTATTATGCTCTCCATTCTATAGATGAGGAAACTGAAATTCAGAGGAGTCAAAGGACTTTTCCAAAAACACACTGATTACTAAATGAGTGACTAGGAAATGTCAAGAGATAGAATTTGAACCTAGACTCCTAACTTCAATATCTAACGATCAAAAGCACGCTGCCTCTCTGACATCCTTGAGAGGAAGTGGTGACTTGAAATACCTCATGATGGTGGGTCCCTTGATTCTCAGATTAAGCTGGAATTCTGGTCCAGCTGCTGTCTTGAATAAATACTGCCATCGTGTGGGGAGAAGTGGGTCACTGAAGAGTTCGTATCCATCTCCCTAGCAAGGCAGCTAGAATGACATCATCTGTGTCCCACACACATAACACACACAGAGGCAAGTATGGGAGCCTTTAAGAAACCTCCATAAAACAACAAAGCCAAGAATGTACAACTCTTGAAATACTGAAAATTAGGATCTTCTCTCCAAAAGGGTGTTCAAGATGCTTGGTTTCCAATGCTAGTGTCTAGTGCTAGATAAATAAATGTTTACTTCATAAATTATGTGGATTGAAGAAAACATGAAGCAAATGCTATTTCTTGTAGATAACTGTATCTTGTCATTAGGCTACATACGCTAATTCCTAATTTCATTCGTAGTTGTTTATACTGTAAAAATGAGAGGAGGTTCTGTATCCCCACCCCAATTCATGTAAACAAAGAATGCTCAGACTTTTCTATTAAATCAATCAAAAGTATAAACGAGGAACTAACAAATCCTTCATTTAAAAGAAATAAAGTACTTGGATCATTGGATAAAAGCAGATGATGAGACCTAGGAAATATTTTGCGAGTGGCTGAAAGGATCAGACAAACCTTTGGATCTATGTATAATAGAGTAAGTTGCTTTAGGAAGCCTTCATTTCAGGAGCAAAGCAATAAAGCTTTGGGAGTTTCCAGGAGATCCTCAAGAAAGCAGACCCTTTCACTTGGTTGGGGAGAAAGAAGAGTGAACCCAGAGGAAATGTGGCACTAAACTCAAAGGGTTTGGAAGATGGCAGATCTAGTGTTCCTACTGGTGTGGATATCAGAGTCCACTTAGAGCCTCAGTGGCTGAAATAGCAAAGAATTGGGAACAGAAAAGTATGGACCCACTGGGGACAAATAACATGCTACAGCTCCTGCCTTAGTGCAGGTCCTCATCCCTTCTCTCCTAGGTTATTGCAATGGCTTTCTGCTTTTTGCCCTCCCTCAAATTTCTCCCCACTGTAGTTTGCACTTCGCCTAGCCGCCAAAGTGATCTTCCTAAAGCCCCTTCAATACCCTCCTCAGTAAGCTCCCCTGGCTCTCTGATCAGACACAAACTGCTCTGTTTAGCTTTTAAATCTCTTCACAACCAGACCTCCAACCTATCTTTCCAGGTTGTTTAGACACAAATTCCCCCCCAGTTCTCTGTGATCCAATCAAACTACAGGATGCAGCTCAAAGGGGCAGGTGGGTGGCTCCGCAGATAAAGAGCCAGGTCTGGGTTCAAATCAAATGTTGGACACTGACTAACTGGGTGACCCTGGACAAGTCATTTAGTCTAAATTGCCTACCCTTGCCACTCTTCTGTCTTGGAATTGATACTAAGACAGAAAGCAAGAGTTAAAAAAAAAAAAAGATGCAACTCAAGTATCATCTTCTACCCATGAAGCCTCCTCTGATCCTTCTATTGACCAATAACCCCCTTCTTCAATGACTTTGGGTTTAACTAATATATATATATATACATGGCTCTTTATATTTATGCTGTAGAGATGTAGGTATTCATTATCTCTTCTCATTGGAATATAAGTGCTTTACAAAGGGAGTATTTAATTGTTTGTACTTGTATCTGGGTACCTAACACAGTACCCAAAACATCTGTTGTTTTTCAGTTGTAGGGACTTTTTTTCCCATGGTTACATGATTCATGTTATCTTCCTCCCTCCTTCCCCACTCTCAGAGCTGACAAGCAATTTCACTGGGTTATACATACATTATCACTCAAACCCTATTTTCCTATCATTCATTTTTGTAATAGAGTAATCTTTTAAAACCAAAACCGTATGGGATTCTTTGTAACCCCCAGGACCACAGCACCAATACTGTTCACAGGGTTTTCTAAACAAAAACACAGGAGTTGTTTGCAGTTTCTTTCTCCAGTGAATTAAGGCAGAGGTTAAATGACTTGCCCAGGGTCACACTACTAGGAAGTGTCTGAGGCTACATTTGAACTCAGGTATTCCTGACCCCAGACCTGGAGCTCTAACCACTAAGCAATCTAGCTGCCCCTCCTAATATACAGTTGATTGATTGAGACAGCCCAAAAAGGAAGCTTAAAATTTCATGAGATGAGCCATCAGTATATTACTTGGATAAACATAATTGTTTTGGACATGGAAACAGCAAGCATAAGACTGTCAACTTGGATAGAGAGATATCAAAACTGTATCCAGTTTTCACTGTTTCCAAGTAAGGGGACCCAAAGGAATGAATGAATGAAATTATTTTTATACTGTTCTTTCAAGCAAATTAAATTCACTTAACTTCCAATCATATCTTAACCCAAACCATTTTGTATTTTTCCATTCACTAAAAAAAAATCACCAACTCATTCCTTCCACAAGAGTTATATATAAACCAGGAGTCAGGAGATCTGGGTTCTAATTCCAATTCCAACACTAACTAGATCTAAGAATTTGTGTGAATCACTTAAACTCTGTGGACTTGAAGTCAGTAGATCTGGATTTCTGACTTGGCTTTGCCACTTACTAAATATATGCAATTTATTTATTTATTTTAAACTTCAATGTCACAATTTATAAAATGGTGATAATAATAGTTGTAAGTACTTGCTATGAGAACATTATCTTTGGGGGTGTAGAAATCTGGACCACTGTATAAACATTTTTATGTTTATACCTGTATCAGGGCTTCCAATCAAGTCTAGGGAGTTTTGCATGCTGTTGTGCATGTATGTAGCCCTCAATATGGACGTTATTAGATGCTTAATAAATTCTTTTTTCCCCCCTAAAGCCCTTATTTTCAACTCGGAGGTACTACTTCACATCTATTAGATTGGCTAATATGACAGCAAAGGAAAATTATAAATGTTGGATGAGATGTGGGAAAGCCGAGATACTAATTGCTGTTGGTTCTTTGTGTGGTAGCAAAGAATTGGAAATTGAGGGGTTGCTATCAATTGGGAAATGAATAAGTTGTGGTACATAATTGTGATGTTATACTATTAGAAATGCCAAGCATGATCCCAGGAAAATCTGGAAAGATATACACGAACTGATACAAAGTTAAGATACAAAGAACCAGAAGAACATTGTACACAGTGGTAGCAATATTTTTTAATGAACAACTGTGAATGACTTGGTTATTCTCAGCAATGCAGTGATCCAAGACAATCCCAGAGACTCATGATGAAAAATACCATCTGCCCTCCCAGAAAGAACTGATGGAGTCTGAATCCAGACTGAAACATAGGATATTTCACTTTCTTTCTGCTTTTTTTAATCTCTTCCACAAAATGACTAATATGGGGAAATGGTTTACATGATTGCACGTGTAAAATCTGTATCAGCTTGCTTACCATCTCAGGGAGGGGGAGAAGGGAAGGGAAAGAATTTGGAACTTAAAGCTTTTTTTAAATGAATGTTAAAAATTGTTTTAACATGTAATTGGCAGGAAAATGTTATTAAAAAAAAACAACTTTATCTTCTGTCTTAGAATGGATACTAAGCAACCATTCCAAGGCAGAAAGGGTTAGGAAATTGGGGCTAAGTGATTTGCCGAGGGTCACAAAGCTAAGAAGTGTCTGGGCTAAATTTGAACCTAGGACTTCCCAATTCCATGCCTGGCACTCTATCCACTGTGCTACCTAGCTGCCCCTTAATACATTTGTATTGATTAACTGTGTTTGTGAAGAGATATGATTTCTTTTTGGTAGAGAGACTCAGCAGACTGTGAAAGGAATGGAGGGGCCCCAGGGCTTCTTTGGTGAGATTTGTGGTTCCAGAAAACTTGCGGGGTGTGGCAAATGTGCAGAGGAAAAGACTTTGGAAGCTTCAAACATATTGGGGGAAGCCTGCTCCTAAACATGCCCCTGCTCTCTAGCCTGCCTCTCCAGAGATTTTGGAGATTTTACTCTTTGGTGAAAACTGGGCCTCTTTCCTGGTTTGAAATGAGGTCTTCTCTAGCTTCCAGGAAAGAGTTTATTCATTCTTATGTATTTTCTGGGTTATTCTAATCTGTAGAACTGTTCCTATTTGTGTTTATTCTTTTGCTTGTACAAATTACTTTATTTGCTACTATTTGTGATGACCTTTAGTGTACCTAGCTAGCATTTAGTGGGAAGGGGTTGGCCAATGTACCTTGAAATTAAATAACTAGGGCAGCCAGGAAACTTAATGGATAGAGAACCAGGCATAGAGTTGAGAGGTCCCCAGACACTTCCTAGCCATGTGACCCTGGGCAAGTCACATAATTGCCTGGCCCAATTACCTAGCCCTTTACCATCTTCTGCCTTGGAACCAATATTTGGTATTGAATCTAAGATAGAAGGATTTAAAAAAAATTTTAATCACTAATATAAAAAACTGGGGTATAGCTAGGTCTTAATATCACAAAGTTGTAAGGATAATGGAGATAATGATGTCCAAATCACTAAGCTCAAAGGGTTATTTTAAAGAAAGTATATTAGGATCATAGGTAGAAAGTGTAATTGAGACTATTAAATACAACCTCCTCATTTTAGAAGGAAGAACTTGAGGCCCAGAAGTGAAATGACTTATCCAAGATCACACAGGTGGTAAGATACAGATAAAATATTCAAACTCAGGTTTTATGGCTCTAAGTTTAAGCCTCCCACTTCACCCCCTATTCCACACCTATTCACCCATGTGTGGGTTCATTATGTACTGTACGTGTATGTGTTTATGTACATGTTATATATACATAGATTACATTGATATGTGCATACACAGACAATGCTGGATATTGTGACACACCAACTTGAAACTAGCAGATCTTTTGAGATCAGGAGTTCTAAACTTCAGCAAGTTAGGCACATTGGATGCCTGCACCAAGTCTGGCCTCAATCTGAGTGCCCTCTGCCAAGAGTGGGGAGGGCAGGGCACCAGGTTGCTAACAGGGCCAGGCAAGAAATGGAGCAGGTCAAAGCTCCACACTGATCAGTACCGAAAATAGACTCTGTATAGCTCCTCGACTTCCAGTCTGGGCAAGAGGGGAAGAACTCATTAACAAAAATAAATAAATAAATAAATAAATATAGACATATATATATATATATATACATACATATATATGCCTCAAAATGCCCACTTAGTAAGTAAAGAATATATATTAGGGTGGGTATGTCTGCATCTGTATCTGTTATATATTGTATATATTGATCTATAGTTAAAATATAAAATACTGTATATATTGATCTATAGTTAAAAACTCTGTCATGGGGGCAGCTAGGTGGCTCAATAGATTGAAAGCCAGGTCTAGAGATAAGAAGTTCTGGGTTCAAATATGACATCAGACATTTCCTAGCTGTGTGACCCTGATCAAGTCACTTTAATCCCCATTGCCTAGCCCTTACTGCTCTTCTGCCTTATAACCACTAAACGGTATTTTTAAAGACTTTTTTTTGTTTTCCCAATTTCATGTAGTAACAATTTTCCACAAATGTTTTCTGAAGTTATGATCCAAATTGTGCCCCTCACTCCCTTCCCTCCCTCTTCCTGGAAAAGGTAAAACCATTGATCTGGGTTATATACATGTATTATCATGCCAAACATATTTCTATGTTGTTCATTGTTATGAGAATACTCTTTAAAACCAAAAACCCCAAATAAAAACACAAATAATCAATATCAATACTGGGTATAAGATGGAAAGTAAGGATTATTAAAAATCACAACAACAAGAACTCAGTCATGCTCTGTATTCTAGCATCCTTCAGAACAGTGGCTCATTAAAAAACAAAGACTTCAATAGTAGCCAAATATAAGGTCCTTTTCCTTAGAAAACACAAAGAAGAGAATTGAAAATTCTGGCCCTGAAGCATGCAATAATTAGAATAAACTTCAGGGGATGCTGGGATCCACAATCACCAAGATGGGATGGGGAAAAAACAGAAATACCAAGGATAAATTGAAGGTCTGATTATTTTTCTTTTTTAAATTCCCACACCATCTTTTGTAGCAGTGCAAACCCTTCATGATCCCTGGTCAGGAAAGCCTCAGAGGAGACTCCTTACTCAGTACAGATTGGTACTGAGTTTGTAGTCATTGAATGCTGCTACTAGATACCTTCAGGGCCTTGGGCAAGTGTCTTCAACTCTCCAGACTTCTGTTTCCTCATCTGTAAAACTAAAGTGGCTGGCCTTTTGGGTCCCTTTCAGCTCTCTACCAGGGACCAGGAAAGCAAACCCACTCTTGGGGCCTCTCTTCCAACTCTGGGATTCTCAGATTCAATATGATGACAATCTTCAAATTTCCTAAAAGTGTTCTATGAAGAGTACATAACCCTTTGCAATAGCAGTCTTTATGAAGTCTTAAATATGCCATTTACTTGAGGTGTAATCCCAGGCCCAAAGTCCAGTGGTATAGGGCTCTCTCCTTATTGGTGGAGATCATCATTCCCCCATTCTGGGTGCCATAGAGTTAGTAAGGCCAAGGGAAATGGAAGCTTTTCAATTCTCTTCAAGCTTAAATTGCTTCAGGCCCTGCAGTCACTTCAGATCCTTCATGTTTCTAGCTTCAAGAGAGAAGATGAAGATAGCAAGGTAGCTCAATGGAGAGCCAGACCTCATGGAGGCCTGTGGAGGGGAAGAGAGGTGGGAGGCAGACACAGACACAGACACAGAGACAGGCAGACAGAGAAGATGGATGAGGCCAATTCTACTTCAGGGAGTTTTTTTAGTTTAGTTTAGTTTTGTGGATAAATATAAGGCAATTAATTTAGGGGAAAAAAAATATGTGTGTGTGTACACACACACACACACACACACACACACACACATATGTATATATATATGGTAATGGGCTCCAAGTCATGAATTATAAATAAGGAAAGAGATATAATAATTCATTTAACATAGTGGTACACTAAGTTCCTTTGATCCAAAAGTTGGAAATGGAAGAACAGCATTAAGAAATAAAAGTCAAACAATTATATTATCCCTATTAATAGTACAAAACCTAGATGTACCTAAACCAAGAATACTGAATCTATTCTTTCCCCAGCCTCCACCCAAAGAAAACAAAATGGGAAAAGGTAAGAGCAGCTCAGGCAAATGGAGGGCTTCGAACTAAGGAGAGGAAAAAAAAATGAGAATAAATCAATCTGCAACAATGGTTAAAAGGCTACATGAGCAGTGTTTATGAAATTATAGAAGCATATTTCTTAGGTACTTGTCAGCGTACCATCTCTGCCCATCAGATGGAATGTACTATTTTCTATCCAGCTGGCTGGATCTTTCTTTCAGATAGCCCATTATACAGTTTATAAGTTCACAAGAAAACAAAAAAGAAAATTATGGTTTTCACATTTGTGGCATCATGGTTATTATTATAAAGAAATGGGAAACCTCTGGTAAAATCATTATGAGGTTGCTAAGATTATGATAAAAAAACAGTACATTAAAATCAATCAATGAGCATTCTTTTTTTTTTTTAACAACTCTTATCTTAGAATGGATACTAAAAATGAGTTCCAAGGGAGAAGAATGGCAATGACTAGAAAACTGGTATTGTGACCTGCCCAGGATTACACAGCTAGGAAATGAGGTCAAATTTGAACTCAGGATCTCCAATCTGTAAGCCTGGTTCTCTGTCCATGGAGCCACCTAGCCTGCCCCTCAGCAGGCATTCTTAAGTGTCTACTATGTACAAGTTAGTGGCAGAGAGCCGCCCTTGGAGCCAAGAAGATCGGCCTCTCACTTTCCTGGTCAGCTTGAAGCCACAGGAGATAGGAAGAGGATTGTCTGTGCCAAGAACAAAGTGAAGACTATACACACTATATAGTGGGACCAGTGTGCAATGACTGGGACCAGGTTGTGAAGGGCTTTAAAAATCAGATGGTGTAGCTTGTGTTTTATTACAGAGGCAATAGGAAGGCCCGGGAACTTATTGAGCAGAGACAAAACATTTCTGTACTTAAGGAAAATCTCCTTGACACATGTCTAGAGGAGAGACAGAAGGAACGACTTAGGGCTGGGAGACTCTAGATTATTGCAATAATTTTGGGGAGGGGCATTGAGGGTCTGAACTATCACAGTAACTGAGTGGAGAGAAGAGGCTGGATTGAGAGATGTTGGAGGAAGAAACCACAAGAACCAGCAACTGATTAGATGTGGGGTGGAGTAGAGAGAAGAGCTCCGGATAATGCAAACTTTACCTACTAAATTGACTAGAAAAATGATTGATGCCTTTGATAGACATAAATGGTTGGCAAATGGATGGCTTTTAGAGAAAGACACTGAGTTTTATTTTGGATCCTGAGGGAGTTTTTTCTGTTTTAAAAATTGCTTTTAATTTAAACATTAAACAAGCAACAAAATTCACAATAATCTTTCTGAAAAAAAAAATCTCCAAGTACAAAACAGTTTGATGCCTTTTAACAAGCTGTACAACCTGGGGCAAATCACTCCCCTTCTTTGGAGATCAGTTTCCTTATCCATAAAATAAGGTGGTTAGAATATATCTCTTAAGTTTTCTTTCATCTTTTTAACATTCAGTGGTTCTTAAGAGTGATTTTCTATCTACACAATAGTAATTTACAATTGTTTTCATTGAGGTTCTTATTTTGGATGAGAGATGAGAAAACATTCCAAGAAAAGGCATCCTATAATATTAGGGTTATTAAATAATAATTATTAAATAATAAGGTTGAAACACCTACTGGGAAAAACTGTATTTTCCTTTTAGAAAAGAAGACACTGGAGAAAATAGTAGATATTCATAACATTCATAAGTTTACAATTTCATCCCAAAATCTAAAATACTATTATTTTTCCAGAAAATTTTAGTTGAATTAAGTTGGAGAATATTCATTTTGTTAACTTAGAAAAAAAGCAGAACTATTAAATAGTCATAAAACCACTCTTTAATCAAGGGAAAGGGGGATGAGGGCTACCTGGCCTCTTTTGCAGAGCTGCGCCTTGTGCAGAGTCTAAGAATTGAACACTGCTTTGCTCTGCTCCCTGATCCCTCTGGAAGTGACACCGCGCTAGATGACTTCTCCCAAGAACAAAGGAAATTGGGGAACTTATATACCATTTGGGAAGATCCAGGGGCTGGGAGAGATGATTGACATTATACTGACAGGATACAATCGAGCTTGGGAAAGGAATCATAGCTAGAGCTAGGGTGTAAGGGAAGGGCTGCTTACACAAAGGATACTAAAGGGTGGTCCCTGCCCAGGTGTGTCCTCCTGGGTAAGGGTCCCTGATACAATGGGGAAGACTACACAAGACAAAAAGGATATTTATCATTTACTCAGGGGTCTATTATTCAGTCTGCAACTGCTAGCCTGAGATTCCCTTCAGGGTGGATTCTCACCGGAACAGGGAACAAGCACAAGCTTTAGTGTCTCCAACCTACAAGCTATTTCTAAAACTTGGGGTTCATCAAATCTCACTAAGCCACAAGTTTGGGGACTCTAGATTCCATGTGGACAATTTCATGCTGAAATAATTTGTTCACATCTACTATCAGAAATTCTAAAGGAAGCAGCTGGATGGCTCAATGGATTGAGAGCCAGGCCTAGAGACAGGAGGTCCTAGGTTCAAATCTGGTCTCAGACACTTCCTAGCTGTGTGACCCTGGGCAAGTCACTTAACCCCCATTGCCTAGCCCGGTAACAAAATTAATATAGAAGGATATATATAAAAGATATTAGGGTTTAAAAAAAAAAAGAAATTCTAAAGCAGGTCAGAGAGTCAATGTGATGCCATAGAAACTATATATGGCAACAGAAGCCCTAGTTTTCTAGTCTTTTGCCATTTTCTAGTTGTGTGACCTTGGACTAGTCACTTCCCCCCCCCTTAAATTTGTTGTGTGTGTTTTTAAATCGTTTCATATCCAGGGATTTTTTCCTGAAAGGAGAAAGGACATTGTTGTAAATTGCGTCTAGTTTGTCTAGATGTTTAAATTAAGAGCAATTTTTAAAAAACATGATATACTATTTCCTTATGTGTTGAATGGGAATAAGCATACCTATGATATCTTTCTTTCAGGAATGCTGTGAGTTGGGAAGTGAGATAATGTATGTAAAGTGTTTTGTAAACTTTAAAGCATTATATAAATATCAACTCTTCATTTTACTGAATAAAATAAGTGCTAAATAAACTGGTACAGGGAAAGCATGACAACTCTGAATTCAAAGGTTTAAATTCTGCCTCTGGTGTTTGCTACCTGTGTGACTTTGAGAAAGTCACTTAATCTCTCTGACTGTCAACTTAACTTTAAAATGAGGGAGATGAAGTAAATAGCTTTAAAGATCCCTTTCAGCTTTAAATGTATGATGCTAATAGATGCAGTACTATTATAGAGATGAAAAAAGAGGGGTGAAGGGAAAAGGGATACTAACAGATCCCCTAGAGGACAATTCAGAATTCAGATCCTCCCTTCAGGACCCCTGTTGAGAAGCAAAACCTAGAGAGGTCAAATCAAATCAATGAATATTTATTGAGAGGCTTTTATGCATAAGCATTGTTCTAGGCCAGTGATGGGCAAATCACAGCCCTCAGGCCAGATGCAGACCCCTGAAATGTTCTATCTAGCCAGGAAACTGTATTCCTAATCTAACAAATACAATGAGTAGGATACAATGAAACTTCGAAAGAGTTGCCTTAGAAACAGACTGACAGATGAGCATTTCCTTTCCTTTGGCCCTCTTTAAAAAGTTTGCCCATCACTGTTCTAGGCTATGAGAAATATGAAAATATGGAAAAGTGAATCTCTGCTCTCCATAAGCTTACAGTCTAGTTGGGAAGCCTGAAAAGTCAAATAATAATTAAACATTTGTATCACCTCATTGATGAGTTTTTCATATAAGGTTTCATATAAGCTATGACCCCCCCCAAAAAAAAACAAAAAACAAGAACAACAAAAAACAAGTTTATCACTCTCTCCCCCAAGTCAAATGTCTTGAAGAAATCCTCAGACCATGGTGCAACACAGTGGATAGAGAGCCAGGCCTGGAGTAGGGAGGACCTGGATTCAAATCTAGTCTCAGCAAGTCACTTATACCCCCCCCCACCACCACCACCACCACCAATTGCCTAACCCTTGCTGCTCTTCTGTCTTAGAATTGATACTAAGCCAAAAGGTAAGGGTTTTAAAAAAATAAAGTGAGAGGAGCAGTTAGGGGCTCAGTGGATAGAAAGTCAGGCCTAGAGAAGAGAGGTCCAAGGTTCAAATCTGACCTCAGACACTTCTTTGCTATGGGACCCTGGGCAAGTCACTTGGACTCCTCCTCTCCCCATTGCCTAGCCCTTACCACTTTCCTGTCTTGGAAATGATACTTAGCATTGATTCTAAGATGAAAGGTAAGTGTTATTACAAAAAGAAAAAAAGAAAGTGCCAGATCAACAGGGGTCAGGGTAAAGGGGATAACCAGCTGGGGCAACTATGTATCTAGTTTTCATTCTTCAGCTTGGACTTTATGCTGTATATGACAATATAAATCCAGCCCAGGGGTGACTTTACTCCAACACACAAAAAGATTTTTCCCCTACCTAGATCCCCAGTCCAAAAATGAAACAGAAAGGGAGGAGTATTGTGGGCTTTTCCTCAAAACACTCCTATAAAGCAGATAGCACAAATATTATTCCCATTTTATAGATTTAAGAAACCCAGTCTCAGAAAGCCCTCTGACTTTAGAATTGTAGGGGAGTGGGAAGAGCACCAGTCAAAAGACTTTGAATTCCATCTCTGACATTTACCAGCTATGTAACCTTAGGTAAGATTTTTTTTTTAAAACCTTTCCATCTTAGAATCAATACTTGGTATTGGTTCCAAGGCAGAAGAGTAGTAAGAGCTAGGCAATTGGAATTAAGTGCCTTACCCAGGGTAGGAAGTATCTGAGGTCTTATTTGAACCCAGGTCCTCCTGACTCCAGGCATGGCTCCCTGAGTCTGTTCTTTAGAGAATCACAGGATCATATTTTTAGACACAGAAGTACCTTCTACATAGCCATCATGGCAATTCCTTTTATATAAGGGGAAAGGGAGTCCCAGAGAGACACAGCCCAAGATCACAATCAGCAAATGTCAGATGTAATATCTGTGTAAACTCTAAACAATCACTCTATTGCAAATATTTATAATATGGAAATAGGTCTTGATCAATGATACATGTAAAACCCAGTGGAATTGCTTGTTGGCTATGGGAGGGGGAAGAGAAGAGGGAAAGGAAAGATCGAAAAATGGAAAAATATTCTAAATTAATTAATTTAAAAAAGAAGTAATGTCTGAAACTAAATCTTCCTGATATACACCAAGAGGCATACTATCAAGCTCCCCAGAGAGCGAGCATAAACACACACTTCTCTTCTTGCCTGTATGTCTCCCATTCACAAAGTACCACATTTCCCAGGGTAGCTAGTCTGTGTTTATCCCAGCTCTCCTACTTATTGACTTTGAGCATGTCTCTTAACCTTTCTGGGTCTGTTTTTTCATCTATAAAATGAAGTATTTGGCCTAAATGATCTCTAAGACATCTTCCTCCTCTAAATCGATGATGCCTTCAAAGCATTTCCAGGCATCTTACTTGATTCCTACTTTTACTCCTCCAGTCCCTTCCCCCTCCCAGGAATTTTGATTGCACCCATTTTGATGTTTTTATTTTAGCAGGGCAGAAACTCATCAGCTTGTTTTTCTCCTCTACAAAATGATCTTTTTTTCTAATATAGTTGCTAGAGATTTTGAAGTATGCTGGCAGTTTAGCAAACTTAAACTAGCAATCCCTCTGTTTTACACTTCTGTCAAAGACAAGTCTTCAAGACAGGCTAGGGATTTTAGTGTTTTGTTTCATTGACATTTTTAGTTCCATAGTTTGGCTTTCCCTTCCACATTCTTTACATGTGTGCAGATGAGACAAAATTCCTTTTCATCTTAATGCAGTTTAAAGGCAAGAGGGTACCTTTTTAGTTCAATTGACAAAGAGCTAAAATTCCACTTTCTATAAGAAGCCTTTCCCTATTCCATTTATGCTACTGCCTCCCCTGTTATCTCCATTTTATCCTCTTGGCATGTCTTCCCCTGGGGACTGGGAGCTCTTTGAGAGCAAGGACTTTCTGAGTTATTGTTTCTTTTTGTTTGTTTGTTTGTTTTTTAAACCCTTAACTTCTGTGTATTGGCTCCTAGGTGGAAGAGTGGTAAGGGTGGGCAATGGGGGTCAAGTGACTTGCCCAGGGTCACACAGCTGGGAAGTGTCTGAGGCCGGATTTGAACCTAGGACCTCCCCTCTCTAGGCCTGACTCTCAATCCACTAAGCTACCCAGCTGCCCCTTTTTGTTTCTTTTTAATCTTTACTTATATCCTCAGCCCTTAGTACGGTGCCTGGCACGCAGAAGTCACTTCACTAATGTCTATTGACTGACTTTTTGATAGCAATTTACAAGAAGCTATTTTAGAGAACTTTGTGGTGGGGTCCAAAGAGCTTTCCAGAAGCTGGGGGGGGGGGGGGTTGGAGGCCATAGGAAAGGGATAGAAATTTCAACAACTAATCAAGTAAAAGAAGGATTTCTTAAAGAACAGAGCAGGTACCGTAGAAGACCCTAATCAAAATAATAGCTACGTAGCGCTATGGGATATTAGGGAAGGAAGGGAGGAAGGGAGGGAAAGGGAGAGGAAGAGAAAGGAAAGAGGGTGTGTGAATGTGTGTGTGGTGGGAGGGGAGGTTTCTGGCAGAAAAATCAAGGTCAAGAAGGGTATGATCAGAGTTGTCA
The DNA here is from genome assembly GCF_016433145.1 of Gracilinanus agilis. NCBI lineage: Eukaryota > Metazoa > Chordata > Mammalia > Didelphimorphia > Didelphidae > Gracilinanus > Gracilinanus agilis. The sequence goes on from NC_058133.1 coordinate 168,775,622, forward strand.
CCTCGGGAACTCCCTTCCCCTCTGGGGGTCCACGTTAACAGCATTACAGAAAAGGAAAAGCGGGGGGGGAGGGGGGGGAGGTCTGAGGAAAGAAACAGATTCATCTTGCCTCCGCCTCCTAGGGAACAAAACCCCAAATCCGCAAGAGACAGAGGGAAGAAAGGGATGGCTGGAACGTCACGTGGGCCTGCTCTCCTCCCCCGCGCGGCGCTCAGATGACGTTACCAGCACGCGACTGGACCATTGATTCTCGCCTGAAGAAGGGAGAGAGGCTGAGGCATAGTGGGGGTCGGGGTGGGGGGGTGGGAACTAGCGGCCCTCTGACCCGCTGCAGACGCGGACTCGGGCTCCCACCGAAGTGGAAGACGGGGTAAGCGCCTTCTTCTCCTCCTCCTCCCTCCGCCCCTTTCTCCTCCTCTTCCACCACCGCCAGCTTCCTGGAACCGGACACCGAATCGCTCGCCGCCCGCCGGTCTTGACTGTGGCGGATGGGGGAGCGCGCACCTGTGCTCGCGCGATGGGTGAGCGCGGGGCCGTGGGGGGTGGGGGGAGGGGGAATATGTGGGAGAATGAGGCTTCGGGCCCCTGCGCGAGCCCAGCCCGCCTCCGGAGGCCGCATGTCGTCTCCTGGGGGAGGGAGGGGGCGCTCCTCGCGCACGCGCACCCCTCCCCCCATAGCCCCGTGCGCGCTCCCATCCCCCGGCCCCCCCTCGACGGTGCTTTGCTGCTCTCGCCCCTGGCCGCCCCGCTGTCCTCGGCGGCCCAGACTGCCTAGCAGATCCTCCAGGCGTTGGTCATCCGCCTCCTGGGTGCTGGCTGAAGCCCCGGGGCCCCCGCTTGTCACCGCAGGTTGGAGGAGGCGGCGGCGGAGGCGGCGGGCTGCTTGGCGCAGTGCCCGGGCTCCCGAGGGTGAGACTGCACAGGGGCCTTGAGATGGAAGATCTCTTAGTTGGGGGCGGGGGGAAGGGGGAGGAGGTAGGAGCCTTGGCTCCAGCCTAAAACTGTAGCCTGTGGGAGGC